>NC_143555.1:122882500-123085000 GCF_054136105.1 Typopeltis vanoorti | reverse complement strand
TATTTTCCAAGCTTAAACTGATTAAAAATTATTTGTGAACAGCAATGATCCAAGAAAGATTGGTTGGTCTAGCAACTATATTGATAGAGGTGGACATAGCTTATAATTTAAATTTAGAAGAGCTTATAAACAGTTTTATTGTGCGATATTCCCTTAGAGCAAACATTTAATTAATATTATTATGTAACCATTTTGCATTAATGTTTCTCTTGTAATAAAAACAAAATAGCAATTGGAGATTTTCTTATATTTTTTGTCTTATAATCCATCAGGGGTGATATTTAATTGTTTGCCTTAGGGCACGATCTAATCTGGCAACAGCCCTGAAGACCAAACTAGATGGTAATGCATTTCTTTAGGAGGCTTCCTGATCAACTGGTGCATAATATTGCTAACTCTACACTGCCAGGTCCTGTCTGCAGGGAGGCTGTGTTATGATTTAGAGACTGGATGCTTTCTGTATGGCAAGCAAAAAATCTAGTCCTAACACCCTTGTCAATCATAGGTTCATACAATTTCTAGGGATGACCCCCTCATTCTCTTCCTTCCTGCACTGTTCAGGAAAAAAAAGTCATCAGAATCAATCCTATAAAACTCCTTTAATAATTTATATACCTCTATCATATCTCCTCTCTTACATCTATTAGCTAGTTTTTGGAGCCACAGATCTTCAATCTTTCCTCATAGGAAACATTCCACAGACCTGCAACAATCTTTGTAACTCACCTCTGGATCCTCTCCACCATTTCTTCATCACCAAGAAATCCAGGTGACTAGATCTGTGTGTAATACTCTCCAAATGCAGTCTTATTAATGTCTTGTAAAATGGAACAAAAACTTCCCTATCCCTGCTTGTCTGTGTGTTCTTCAACAACCATGAATTTGATGTGATATTTTGGCAATATGCCTCTAAATTTAAATTTTCTGTCCACAATAACCTCCAAGTCCCTTGCTTCATCAACTTCTTGCAGTTCAGTTCCATTAATACAGTACACAGCATTGATCTCATCCTCCCCACTTTAAACTGACAGCCATTTTTAGCCCATACTGTCAGCCTATTTAAGTCATCCTGCAAGACATCTACATCATTTGAATTGATCATCGCTCTTCTCAATTTTGCATCATCAGCAAACAAGTGGATATTTCCTTTCAAATTATTTCCAGTATCACTGGTGTACAAATTAAACAACAGAGGAGCAAGTACCAAGTTCTGAGGTACACCACTAGTTACCTGCCTTCTCCTGGACTCAGCCCTTCCATAAACAACTCTTTGATATCTGTCCATCAGTTACCCTCTAATCCAAATCACTAGCTTTGGATCCATATCAATTTGCTCCAATTTATGCAACAGAGTCCAGCAATATCACCGAGTAAGGATTTCCTTTTCAACTCCACCGTTACTTTATTATAGTAAGTTACTAAGGCAAGACCTACCCTTCACAAAACCATGTTGCCCCTTATAAAGTATCATATTTCTGTCCACCCAGTCCTGATTTCTAATTTTTATCAATTTCTCCAAAACCACCACTCCTTATATACTGAATGGCCTATAATTTGCTACCCATTTCCACTCTATTGGAACTTTACCAGAACTGAGGAATAAACTAAACAGTTTTGGCGCTAATTCTCTTGAACATTCTTGTAGCACATGGGCTGATATGCCATCTAACCATTAAACAGTGTTGGCATTAAGATTCTGTAATATATTAAGCACTTCTGTTTCTTCTATCTCTTAACTCTCATCAGTCAGTGATGCATTCAGCACTGCAATATCACAACCAAGATGGTACACTTTTGCAAAATGATTATTAAGTAACTCAACTATTTTCTTCCATAACTTCCCTATCGTCAACATTTTTTAAAGTCATCCTACTATAGTCATTCCTCCTTTTACTTGCCACATAGTGAAAGAATTCATTAGGATTTCTTTTGGGCTCATCAGCTAACTTCCTCTCATAATTGACTTTGGCCTTCTTTACCATGCAGGTCATCCTTTTTGCCTGTACCTTGTACTGCTCATGGGTATGCTCATCACATTTTTCTTTGTACTTCCTCCACAACCTTTTTTTTATCTGCAACTCCTACTTAATAATACTATCCATCCATCTTACTCCTACTTCATTTCACCACCACAATGTCACCACACTTGACTGGCCTCCACAGAGTTCTGATCTCAACCCTATTGAACATCTGTGGGATGAACTTGAGCATTGGGTGAGGTCAAGGAATGTCTGTCCCACAACAGTCAAGGATCTCATTACATGCCTACAGGAAGAATGGTCCAAAATTACCATTGATTGCTATCATACACTTGTGGAAATCATGTCCCATAGGATTGCTGCAGTCATCACAGCGAAAGGAGGTGTTTTACATTTTATTAAGGTGGACACCATGGTGTTTGTTCCTTATATTATGGTGTCCGTTGACTTCTTTCCAAGCAGTGTATTATAAAATGAGTAAATTACTAAGGAAGGACCTATTTTTTTACAAAACCATGCTATGCTGTCTACCCTAGGGTATTATATTCTTATTCACTCATTCTTGAATTCTATCTTTAATCAACTTTTACCCACTCCTGAGATACTAATTGGCCTGTAATTTGGTACTTCTGTCTTGGAGCCACCTTTATGTAATAGAACTATCTTACCCTCTTTCCACCTTCCCCCCCCCCTTGGAACCTTGCTGCTTGTTTCATTTAAATCGTTCAAAATAAATATCACCTTTATCATCTTTAATTCCTTTTATAGGAATAGCCTTCAGATATTTCGGCACTTTCCTGATGTTTACGTTCTGTAACTTTTGTTTAGCTACTTTTACACATTGTTTTACTTTCTTTCCGTTTTGTCTGCTCTCTCAGCACATGCTGATTACTTGCTAATACCTTTCAGTATGGTTTCTTTTCCATGACTAGATGTTTAAATTCCTGATTCCACCCTGGAGTTCTGAATTTTCTGTCTTTGAGGACAGCTTCATAACATTTCTCTTCAGCTGAATTGGTGTTTTATTTCAGTCTCCCACTGAGTCTCCATGGCATTTGGTTCTTTTCTTTACTCATTACTTTTCCTCATGTGAATTTGCGTGCATCTTTGTGAAAGTGGTATTAGTAATTTAGTCCATTACGGGACAGAAATCCAGCAGGTATTTATCATTATTATTAGCTTTGCTCTTTCTCCAAATTTTCCCCAAATATCT
Organism: Typopeltis vanoorti; assembly: GCF_054136105.1. Lineage (NCBI taxonomy): Eukaryota > Metazoa > Arthropoda > Arachnida > Uropygi > Thelyphonidae > Typopeltis > Typopeltis vanoorti. Next base: position 123,081,808 of record NC_143555.1, on the reverse strand, counting down.
GTCTGGTATTTTTATTTCCTACTCTGATCACACTGATATTATATTAAAGCAAGTTAAGTTTAATGTAATAACTTTGTGTGTGTGTGTGTGTGTGTGTGTGTGTGTGTGTGTGTGTGTGTGTGTGTGTGTGTGTGTGGGTGGGTGGGTGGGTGGGTGGGTGGGTGGGTGTGTGTTTAAATGTCATTATGTGCAATTTGCAATTTTTACTGTTATTCCACCAGGTATGTTCTGGTCCAGATTTGGGATATTTCTTTTGCTGATGATGTAGAATTGGAGAGTTATGAGAATTGAAGCCGATTGTCTTGTCTCTTTTAGGAGAATTTACTTATCTTGGAGAAACGAGTGGGGTAATGTTTTAATATTAATAAGCACAAGTTTTGCACTTTGGAGATGATGGGCTGTGTGTTATATTACTGGAACTGTTTTGCATATCCTGGAAGCAGTTCACCAGTAATACAGGATCTTGGGGGTGAGTTACTGAAATTCAGAGGACACGGAACTTTTTTATATGAATCCCATTCATGAAAGATTGTAAGCCTATAGTACTATTAAGTAGGCTAAGGATTAAATAATCCATAAAATCTGCTCTTACCATCTATTGTCTCAATAATTTTCCTTCTTCCTTTCCACTAGGTTCTGCAAGTTTCATATCCTCATCTATCTTCATGCTTAACAATCCAGAAACCACCTTAGTCATTTGCAGAACTTTTCCAATATATCCTTTTGAAAATCAGGTGACTAAATGTGGTAATGCATATGTTGTCTGATCAAGGCCTTATCGCCTTCTTGTATAATCTCCTTGCTTCTATGTGACACTGTTCTCTACCTCCAGGAAGGTTTCCCCCCCCTACTAGTTGTATTCTCTGCTTCTTGAATTTTAAAATGTTACTTTGCAACAGTGAACTGGTACCTTAACTTGTCTACTCACCCAGTGTTCAAGGTCCTTTTGTAAAGTTACTTCTGCTCTACTCAGTTCTTCTCTACTTGTGCAGTTTGCAGATGTTGCAAATCTCCATTCAAAAGCCTTTTCTAATACCATTTAACATACAAGTTGAACAGCAATGGTCTCAAAACACTAAGCACATACTGACATTTCTCTTCTGAGATATTGCTCTCCCATACACTTCACTGATAGTTATCAGCCACTCTTCAGTCCAACCAGTGGTGGCCCATGAAACTTTAAGTGGGGATGCTGCCTATACAAAATTTTTAAAAAAAATCATTCTTTTTTTCCTAATTAGTAACCAATTTATTAATAAATAAATCTGTAGATTTATTTATTAATAAATTGGTTACGGATTAGGAAAAAAAGAAATTTTTTAAAAATTATTTTGTATAGGCAGCATCCCCACTTAAAGTTTCACGGGCCGCCGCAGAGTCCAACACACTAATTTATTATCCGAACCATTCCAGTCACAGCTTCTTGGTCTGGAAGTTGAATGTGGATGTTGAAAAGCTGCAGTTGATCTTAGTCTTAGAAGAAAGTTGAGGAATGATGGTGGTGGTTTCAGAACATATTCCCCCTCCCCCCACACACACACCCACACACACCCACCCACCCTCTCAACTTACAATCTGAGTTATTAGTGAGCCTGTGTGTGAAAAGACAATCATTCAATAGAATTGTTCTCTTTTCAATGCTGACAAGCATTTCTAAAGAATATGATAATTTGTTTGCACAACCCAAATATGTAAACAACATTTAAGGTTGGGCTAATTTGGGATTTGTGCTGTTCATTGCTGCACAGGCGATAAGTGTCTTTTTAATTAATTAATTTTTTTATGACTGAATAGGCTACAGCTGAGATGTGCCAGAAAAGGTTTTGAGCTGTACTAAGTCAGCCCAAGAAAAATAATTTTGTTTGGAGATCTCTGTATTATCAGAAGATTCAGATATTGTATGAATACTATGACAAAATTGCATTTTAGTAGCATTGAAGTTTATAATGCTATTGTCAATGCACTGAAGAAAGGAAAGATCAGAGGTTAAGGCATTTTGTTATGGAAGATCTTAAGGCTTCAAATGATTTTGTGTTACGTCTCCTCCTCAAATGAAGATGAGAAATAGTATACCATCATCAGAATATCGATGGATAAGATGAAAGATCAATGTACTTTTATGAGGATGAAGAGTGAGTGAAAGTACAGAGCCCTGAGTCTGAGAAAAGAAAACTATCTGCAATGAATGATCACTGCAGTAGCTGGCAACCAAATTACAAAGGTGCAAACTATAAGGTGGTAGTTTGGTGAGCAGGCCTCTGTGTCAGACCTGAACAAATACCTTAGAAATGTGCAGATCTGCATGCGTTTCTCCAAACCTCTTTATGACTTGTGTTCAAAAGTGATAGCTGATGTCTAGATCAATTTGCATTAGTGAAATTCATATCGCTAGTCACTGATTAGCTGGATGTACAACTGGTGAGGAAATTAACTGTTGAGCTTTTTCCATGATTTGATATAACTGAAGTTAGCAACTGGACAATAACTTGGTGGCTGTAGCTTACTTGTTGCCATATTTTGGAATGAGCTTAATATAAGCTGTTCCCATGCTTTTGGGTTAAGTGGATGCTAGATAAATGTAAAAAATTAAAAGAAATGTAGGATATGTAGTAATTGTGGAGCAGAGCACAGGTGTTAGTACAACTGAAGGATCCATTCAGGAACAGAAGACTTGATATGTAGAAAAATGTTCTGTATTTTTCTGAATGAACTTGAAAGTGTAAAATAAGCAAAAAAAAAAAAAGTGATATTTGTATTTCTGTTAACTGAATATGCAAAGGTTAAGTGCTTATCAAAACTAATAGGTTTTTCTATTTCTTTAAAAGGAGTCCAGTGGCAAGAGAGAACTTCCATTCACTATCTAATATCCAGGAAGCAAGAAGTAACCAACAGTTTAGACGTCAGCACCAAGACATTAAAAATCCCAACAGAATTGATGTTCGTGTTTTGTTGTCTTCATTCCCTCCTGAAACCCCTTCCCAAAAATTGCCATTAGTGGATGATGTGGGGAATATGACATTTCATCACTTAGGCGTTCTTCCACATAGAGAGGGACTTATCCAAAAAGGTAATTTCTCTAAACAAAAGTTGCCTATGTTATTTGGAGCAAGTTAAATTTGCATGAGGAGTCAAGCAGTTTACTAAAATTAATGACAAGGTTCATTTGAGGCCAAATATAGCCAGCTTAATTTTAAGTGAGTGATTTTAAATCTGTTCAGTTTTGTATATGATAATTCGTTGATAAAGGTTCTTGCTATTCTGATTCTTGCTTTATTTTTTGCAAAATCTAAATTATTTTTTTAAAAAAAAACCTTAACCTGGCAGTTGTTTTATGCTGAAAGTATATTATCCATAAAAGGGATCTAAGATGATATGAATTTCTAAAATTCTTTTGGGATAGGAGCAAAATATTGAAATATCCAGAACCACCTTTTCCATATGGCAAAGTACATAGTTGCACAAAAAATACTGGCACTAGTGGGGTTTTTTTTTTTATTAAAAAAATTTAATGTTTTACTGCTATTATTCAGAACCTTTATGCAATCACAAACTCATTGCAATTGTAGACAAAAGTATTACCATTCCTTAACCTGTCTGAATGTTTACCAGCCTATCCGGTAATGTATTTTATTGTCATAGCCACTTCTCATTCTTACTCTCTCCTTTTTCATCTTTCAGGGATGGCCCTTGTCCATGTTCCTTCCCCTTTTTCTACTATATGAAAAATCTCATGTTGATGTTTATTGAAAAAAAAAAAACAGTATTTGAAGCTAATAAATTTATTTAGCTAATTAGGTTACTAAGCCAATACCTTGGTTACCAAGACATCTTCATGGGCACCAAAAATAATATGGAGCACATGCATGCATGCCTGCAGGCATGTTAGTAGGAAGACAAACTCAGACTGATTGTAAACAAGACAAGATCCTACAGTCTTAACTGGCACAGAGGGTGCCAGTTAAGACTGTAGGATCTTGGAACGTGGAACTGTAGGATCTAGGAACTTAACTATAATTTAAGTTAAGACTGTAACTTAAATATTTTACTTAATAACTTAAATATTTCTATCATATCTCCCCTTTTTATGCCTATCAACCAACTTCTGCAATCCACAGACCCTCAATCTGTTCTGCAGGCCACTCACCATCATTGTTACTTGCCTCTGGATCCTCTCCACCACCTCCTCATCCCCAAGATACCCAGTTGACCAGACCTGAGCACAAAAAAAAAAAAAGCCTTCATAGGACCAAATGTGGTCCTATGAAGGCTTTATAAAGAGGAATGATAACTCCCTTATCTCTGCTTGTTATTGTGTTCTTCAGTAACCAAGTAATCCTGAGCTACCCTGGTTACTTTAGCAATATACTGTCTAAACTTCAACTATCTACTACTACCCCCAAATCCCTAGCTTCATCATTTTGTGGTACAGTTTCTTCGGTGTGGTACATAACTTGTAATCTTTGTATCCCAACATGCATAACTTGACAATTTTCCATTCTGTTTTGTCCATACCGTCAGCCTATTTAAATCATCCTGATGCACATAATAGTTAATCATCCTTGATTAACTATTACCCTACCCAACTTTGCATCATCAGCAAACAACTGAATATCTCTCTTCAAATTATTTCCTGAATCATTTATATACAAATTAAACAGTAGTGGTCAAAGTACAGAGCTTTGTACTTCGACCACTGCTGGTCACCTGCCTTTTCTTGGATTCTTCATAAGATGAAAGAAAAACCAATCTTCTACACAGATCTCACTTCAAAGCATAGATCATTCATGAAGGAGGCTCAAGTTCTACAGAACCCTGATAAATTCAATAGAGTTGGTATGATCCTACACAAATCGATGCATCACCTATCGACAGTAATTGCAAAAAATCCCTATAAAAATCTATTTGTGCCTTCATGTACATGACTCATTATTCTCCATGTCATTTCACTAGTGTCTTTAAAGCACTCTGATAATGCTAACTTGTTGCTGAAATGCTGGCATGTAAATATTTAGTTAATAAATTATTTTCATTCCAGTCCCAGTTTTTCTCAGGAAACTTCAAGATAAAAGAAGTAATTATATATAATGCTTGGATACAACTGCATCTGGATTGCTGTGGTCAGATTCAGTTGCTTGGGTTTCTTGGGGATGAGGAAGTGGCAAAAGATAGTAGGTTTGTGGCAGTTTCTCTTCAAGGATGTACTGAAGGGTTTTTTATGGGTTAAAAATTTGGTTTTTATAATTGAAAAGAGGGGATATGATAGAAACATAAGTTGTTAAAAGAATTTTTATATGCAAAATAATGCAAAAGAATTAATCTCGATATTAACCTACATTTAAACATAAACAGGATAATAAGGGGATATGATATAAAAATTCTTTTAACAACTTATGTTTCTATGCAAAATAATGCAAAAGAATTAATCTCGATACATTTAAACATGAACAGGATAATAAGAAAAAACATATGAAAGAAATGTTGAGAAAGATTATTGGACCATCAGAATACTGAACTGTATGAATGGAGACATGGACTATAAAACTTATTTCACAGATCAGTTGATCAAATAGGTACTACCAATAAAACTGACATTCCTACAGAATACCCTGATCAAAATGGATGTATTATGTTAATGAAAGGCCTTAGACAACTGCATGAATACATTACTCCAAATGCAGCCTATGAATGCGTTCACCTGTATGAGCAAGTTGTGATGACTTTCCAAGAAGCCATTTCATTGTTATGGGAATATATTGCCCAGATATTTCCATAGTCTGAAGATATAGAGAAGCTCACAGTAATCTAATTTACAGTGCCTATCATACCTTGCTTTTTCAAAGCAACTGATAATTTGTGATTTTTTCTTCATTCCTGGATACAAAGCAAATCTAAATATTTCATCTATATTATCCTCTGATTACTCAAATGATGAAAGCAATGATAATGGATAGGGTAAAGGAGACAAAGTGGACTCTGCAGTACACCTTGTTAGTTAAGTATACTACATGCATATATTATTCAATAACAATTAATATTGACCATGCTATTCAGTTTGCTGATATTTTATTGAATATTTTAGATATTTAAAGGAAATCAAGCAACTATTTATTTTTTTTTTTTTTCAGATGGCAGTAATCTTGAAAGACATCACAGAATTAGACATACATCAGCCATAAGAAGACATCCAAGGGACCATCCAGTAAAAGCATCTAGTTCATCTTATGCTAATCTTTTAAACCAACAAAGACAAGCTGTTTTTATGGGCACAGAACGCAATCAAGAGCATTCTTTTTCTGGAGTTTTGCATGGTAATGTTACACAAGATTTGTCATCCAGAGTAGCACTGAAGAGAACGCATATACCTGTTCATGCAACACTTTATAAAAGAGTAATACCACATCTAGATCCTTCAAACATCACTCCATATTCTTCACAAAGAAACAGATTCATTTCAAGGAATGAAAACTTACCATCATATTACTTGACTTTCAGATTACCTGATAAATTTTATCCTCGTTTGGAAAATGCAGGCATTCCATCAGGTAACAAGCATTATTAAATATTTCTTAATCACATGAGTTCTATTTTAAACACTTTCGCATGCTATATTACATAGAACAAATTCATAATATTTCATCAGAATTTTATTTGCAGCATACTTTTACATTTGGTAATTATGCACTTCTTTGTGATCCACATTTCATTAAGAAATATATCAGATTTGAAAAGAAATCTTGATTTTCACACAAGAAATGATTTAACTTCAATGATACAGATTTTATGAAGGGCTGTCCTGTGTGTGTGTGTGGGGGGGGGGTTTCCCTCCATCCAATGGTTGGTGGGTAGTAATGCTACTTTACTAGGGAATTATTATAGAACAAGGGGGGGGGGTTCCCATTGCCTTCCTTGTCCAATAGTATCCTGTGTCTGTTGATATATGTGCTTATGAGATCAATTTGCTTGATATGAAGGGATGAAAAACCAAAGTTTCCAGGAGAAAAACCCTCCTCCTCTGTATGAGACTGGCTAACTCACTTTTGATTGAAACACCCTAATAAAAGTTCAGGTCAGACAGGATTCGAATCCAGGTCTTTCCAACCGAGGAGCCCTGGCAAAACTATCTGAGCTATAGTGGCTCTCCTATCCTAATAGACCATATGAAATCAACTGACTTTTTTTATGGCTTGGAGAAGTAGATGAAGAATAGGTTAGTTTGAAGCTTCTGTGACTGAGGCGAAAATGAATTGCAGAATATCTGACTTTTCTTTATACGTGCTAATGGATCATTGAGGATGGTTCATTATCCTATATTAAATTAATAAAAGCTATATAAGCTAGTTGTGAAGTTTCTTCCTTGTTGTAGATGTTATTGCTTGCAATCTTTAGTTAAGTAATATTTAAGTAATCTTTAGTTAAGTCACTCGGGTGATTCATTTTAGTTACTATTGCTGTTATCAGTTTATCTAGAAAAATCAAAGCATCTTGATACTTTTTTAATATAAACTTTTTAATAACCAATTAGTGTTCAAATAATGGCACATGAGTTTACAAATAAGTTTCTTTGGATTATGGATTGCTCTTGATGTTTACTTGAACTATATTCAGCTTGGTAATCCAGTGTTTTACATTAGAAAGTAGTCCTTAAGATGTTAATTCTTGAATTTAAAATGAAATCTTATCTAAAATGTCTTAGATTTATCTTTTGCTGTGGCTCCCACTCAAGAAAGGATTTTGTTGTAAACCTATTGTACATTCATATTGTTGGTAGACTAAGGATCACTATACAAATGTAAAATGAAAAGCCACCAAATTCACTATCATCTATCAGATATGTGAAGAATTAGTATACTTGCTTTTTTTATATATTACATTTGTGTAAAACAAAGATAAATCAGTAATAAACATTTCAGATTACAAGATTCTGTTTTTCATCTTCAAGAACAGAACTAACATCCTAAGTACTCCTTCTTTCTAGTTATAAACCACTAGACTACAGAGTATTTAACTACTTTCTACTAACCTTTCTCTACTTATCTATCTTTCTATTAAATTTTCCTTTCCCTAGGTAAAGACAGTTTTTCTTAATCACTGTGATATAGACAAAAACTGTCTGTATCTCATCAGTGGGAGCCCACTGGCTCCCACTGATGAGACCTCAATAAAGATCGAAACCAGTCTGGGTAGTGGCCCTTCCCTTAATGCATAACATTATACATATCTGCAAGGAGATGTGCTTTGCATTATGGGAGATACTAAGACAAGGAGTGATGAGAGCTTGGTCCACCTTTACCACGAGTTGCCTCAGTCCTGAAGATACTTCAGGCACAAACTTTGTTTGCTTACACTTGAATAAAGGATTAAACTTAATTTATTATAGTCTTAACCAAGTGGGAAAAAAATCTTCCAACAAGTTCTTTCATTATGTGGCAAGTAAGAGGAAGAATAAATATGGAAGATTAACCTTAATGAGTGATGATGGTCATGAGGAGACAGAGGTGGATAAAATATTAGAGTTACTCAGTGTCCACTTTGCAAGGATATATCATCCTAGTGAGGTTACTGCTTTAACCTATGTGACAGACACTAATGTGGGAACAGAGGTGGATGAATTGGAGGTCCTTACAATATTGCAGAATCTCAATGTAAATGCAGCTGTGGGATTAGATGGGATATCAGCTAGGGTTTTGCGAGAATGTGAAAGAGAACTGGCAATGCCTTTGACTAAGCTGTTTAATTTAAGTCTCAGCTCTGGTAGAGTTCCAAGGGAGTGAAAAGAGGGCAAAATTATTTCTTTGCATTAGAGACGTTCTAAGACTACAGTAAAATTATAGACCAATCAGTATCTCAGGTGTGGTGATAAAAGTACTAGAAAAATTGGTATAAAAGAAAATCCAAGAAGATACAGTATGAGGGTTAACATGGCTTTGTGAAGTCTTTGATCAGTCATGCCTTAGTAATTTACTAACTTTTTATAATAGAGTAAAAGCTGAGTTGGATAAAGGAAATGGCTACATGATGATTTTTGCTGGACTTTGCAAAAGCATTTCACTGAATACCACATAAAACAAATAGGATGGATATGACACTGGTTAAGTGGATAAGAGGGTGGCCTGCTGGACAGATATCAAAAACGAGTATATGGACTAGTAGAGCACTGCAAAGGTCAGTGCTGGGACCATTGTTGTTTAATTTATATATAAATGAAATAGGAAATAACCTGAAAGAAAGTATTCAGTCGTTTTCTGATGATGCAAAATTAGGTAGAGTAATAGTTAATCAAAGTGAAGTGGAGAGCTTGCAGGACGATTTAAATAAGCTGACAGTATGGGCAAAAGTTAATGGGCATCAGTTTAATGTTGAGAAATTTAAAGTTATGCATTCTGGGATAAATAGATTTCAAAAAAAATTTTGAAAAGTTTTTTACCTTGGGTATAATATACATTAAAGATACCAAGAAATTTTATACTTGGTTTTAATCCTTTTTCCAAGTAAGCAAAACAGAGTTTTGTGCGTGAATGTATTGATGTCTGAATTCATGATGAAATATATTCATGTCTGGCATTGCATTATACATGCCTGAAAGGTGGGGTGCTTTGCATTATGGGATACATATTAAGGCAAGTGGTATGAAGTCATTAGCCTCTATATACAAGTAGCTCAGACGTGAATATATGTCACGCGCAAAAATTTGTTTTGCTTACTTGGGAAAAGGATCAAAACCAAGTATAAAACAAAAAAAAATTCTAGGTATCTTTAACGTATATTACACCAAGGTAAAAAACTTTTCAACATCTTTTTCTCATCCAGAGATTTTTATTAAGAAAGTCAAGCACATTTTGTCTACTTGTATATGAGATATATATGATTTCTGCATTACTTCTACCTTGGTATCTCTCCCAGGTCTGGCTTCCACTGAAGTAACCTCAATAAAGGTCGAAACCAGTCTGGGTAGTGGCCCTTTCCATTATGCATTGCATTATACACGCCTGAAAGGGATGTGCTTTGCATTATGGGATACATACTAAGGCAAGTGGTATGAAGTCATTAGCCTCTATATACAAGTAGCTCAGACTTGAATATATTTCATGCACAAAACTTTGTTTTGCTTACTTGGGAAAAGGATTAAAACCAAGTATAAAATTTCTTGGTATCTTTAGCGTAAAATAAATTTCAAGTCGTGTATCATCTTGATGTCACTTTACTCCAGGAAATAGATGAAGCTAGAGATTTAGGGGTGGTGGTGGTAGACAGAGAGTTAGGTTGCTAATGTAGCCCATAAGATTACTTGGCTATTGAAGAACACATTAACCAGTAAAGATATAGAAATTGTAATTCCTCTTTATAAGGCCTTGATACACCCACATCTGGATTACTGTGCTCAAGTCTGGTCTCCTGGGTTTCTTGGGGATGAAGCAATGGAGAGGATTCAGAGGCGAGTGACCAAGATGGTGAGTGGCCTATGAAATGTTCTCTATAAGGATAGATTGAAGGTGTGTGGATTGCAGAAGTTGGTTGATAGGAGAAAAAGAGGGGATATGATAGAAATATTTAAGTTGCTTAAAGGATTTTATAGGATAGATGCAGGGGAAATGTTTCAGCACTTGGCTAGAGGGACCAGAACAAGGGGGTCATCCATGGAAGTTCAATTAAAGGTGTGGTTAGTAGGGGTGTGAGGACTAGATTTTTTGCTTGCAGAGTGGTGAATGAGTGGAATGGGTTGCCAGAGTCAGTTGTGAGTGCTATGTCTGTTAATGGGTTCAAGGAGAGGTGTGATAAATTGTGTGGATAGATTGGGTTTCCCGTGATGAGTCTTTGGACTCCATGGATGTGCCCATATAATAATAAAAATTTTAAATTACTTTCAGATTTATATTTTATTATTGGAGCCTCCATAGTTCAGTCAATATAGATGAAGCCGTTTGGTTGGAAAGACCTGGGTTTGATTCCTGTCCCTAATGTGAGGAACCTTTATCAAGCCTTTTTTGACTAAAGGTGAGTTAGCCAGTCTCACATGGAGGTGGAGGATTTTTTTTTTTCTTTTTGGAAACTTGGGTTTTTCACCCCACAAAACAGGCAAACCGGCCCCACCCATGAACACACACACACACACACACACACACACACACACACACACACACACACACACACACACACACACACACACACACACACACACACACACACACACACACACACACACACATCTAGAGTCATAAAATACTTACTGTAGGGCAGGGAAGGCAACAGGAAACCACCTCATTCCATAATCACTATTCCCAGGTTAAGTAGCATATTGCTATCCCACCAACTATAAGGTTGATAAAGATTACAAAAATAATATAATGTATTATTATCATCATTATTATTATAATAAGACCCAATAGAATCAAATACTCATCCAGGAGGTCATACACATAGCTCATCATACCTTGCTTTAAACACATTCAAATTCTCTGAAAACACCATACTCTCAGGCAGTGCATTACAATCATCCACAGCTCTTTATGTAAAAACCTGCTTCTCACTCCCTTGCTCATGCCCTCTCTATACAGGTATGACCTCTTGTTCTCCCACCATTTTATGAAAAATATCTTCAACGTTAATCCTATAGCAACCTTACCAACCCCTTACCAACTTGTGCATCTCTATCATATCACCCCCTCTTCCTCCTATCCACTAAACTCTGCAAATTTCATTGTCTCAATCTTTCTTCATATTCATCATTCCAGAGATTAGAAACTATTTTAGCTAGTCATCTCTGGACCTTCTCCAACATCTCTTCATTCTTTTGAAAACCAGGTGACCAAATCTGTTTACAGTAATCTATATGTGACCTAATCAAAGCCTTATACAATGGAACCAGAATCTCCTTACCTCTACAAGTCAGTGTCCTCTACATCATTCCCAGAATTTGTTGTGTTGTCCTCACAATTTTGGCAATATGTTCTCTAAATCTTAGATCCTTATCCACCATCACTCCAGTATCTCTTATTTCCTCCACCTCCAACAGTGTATCCCCAGCAAGAGTAAATTCTACATCCCATCTTTGTTTTCCAAATTTTAAAACCTTGCATTTTGCCTTGTATTCCCACTCCCATGCCCATTCACCAGTCTATTCAAGGTTTTCTTGTAAGGCCAGAACATCTGCTCTACTCCTCATAGCTCATCTCAACTATGCATCATCTGCAAACAGCTATATATTCAAATCTTCTCCAATATTATTAATATATAAGTTAAACAGCAATAGCCCTAACACAGACACCTGAGGCACACCATTAGTAACTTTCCTCTTTAGGGATATTGCTCTCCATACGCAACTTGTTGATACCTATCAGACAGCCAATCTCCAATCCAATGCACTAGTCTAATATCCAATACCGTCTGCTCTAGTTTGACTATCAACTTATGTGATAATCTATCAAGAGCCTTTGCAAAGTCTAAGTATACTGTGTATCCATCTCCCACATCCAATGCTGCTGCTGCTGCTGCTATCAGCTTATTGTAATAAGTAAGTAGATTACTAAAACATGACCTACCTTTAGCAAATCTGTGCTGTCCATCAAAATTAATACCATAATATACTACCAGAGATAATACCATAATATCAGAAGTTAAGCATCAAATTATAAGCCTATATGTGTGTCAGTTATTGTGGTTCAAGTGTTGGAGAGGCTGGTGAGAATCAGCATCTCGCCAGGATCTAGAATTGTCAACTGAATTCTGGATCCTGATTTTATCCAGCTTCTCCAACACTTGAACCACAACAACTGTTACACAGATAGGCTTATAATTTGATGATTGAGTTCCCTTATGAAGCAGCACAATCTTGTGTTCCTTCCACTCCTTTGGAACTTGACCCAATGCAAGACTCACATTAAACAAATATGTCAAGACAGATGTCAACTCCCTGGCACATTTCTTCAAAATGCACAGTGGTATATCATCAAGTTCCACAGTCTTATTAATATCAAGTTTGCTTAATTCCTCATATACCTCTTCCTCCCTTACAGTCAATCTCTCCTCCTCATCATTCATTGTTCTCAAACTCTCTATGTGGCCACATTCACAAGGATGAAAGACCTTTATGAACTGTTCATTAAATATCTCAACTGCCTGCAGGTAAGATATTTATCATAACCATTCTTTTTTTCCTGACTACATATTGTAAGAACTCCCTAGGATTTTTTTTTTTTTGGTTTCATTTGCTAACTGCTGCTCATACTGAACTTTTGTTAACCTTATCAACCGAGTCTCCCTCCTTGTTTGTTCTTTGTTCCTCATGGAAATGATTATTACCACTCCTCTTATGCCTTTTTTCTCTGTATTCCATGCTTAATCTCATCATTCATCCATTTCACACCTACCTTATTTAATCTTCTGATCTTTGGAATACATTTAGACATTGCTTTTAAAATATTCAACCTGTTTTCTGCTCACTACATGGTGAAGGCCCCTCCCATTGCAGGAGGGTTGGATCTACTAACCCCATGGTGACCAAGTCCATCTTGGGGAAGTGTTTATTCACTTGTATGAATGATTGTATGAAGGTGAAATACAATCACAAACATCTATGTCTAGTTGGGATTTGAACCGACAGCCTCTTGGCTGGAGAGCGAATACACTAACCACTTGGCAACCAGGCCGGCCATCGCAATCTATATTGTTGTAAATATAATCACCCCTTTTCATTTGCTTGCCTAATTTTCTTATATCTTTCTTGGTCACTACCCTCCACATTACCAGGTCTATAGCAACATCCACCAAAGTATTTCATTCTGTTCACTTCTATCTCACGCCATACTGCCTTAAAACCACTATTTTAGCTAGTCATCTCTGGACCTTCTCCAACATCTCTTCATTCTTTTGAAAACCAGGTGACCAAATCTGTTTACAGTAATCTATATGTGACCTAATCAAAGCCTTATACAATGGAACCAGAATCTCCTTACCTCTACAAGTCAGTGTCCTCTACATCATTCCCAGAATTTGTTGTGTTGTCCTCACAATTTTGGCAATATGTTCTCTAAATCTTAGATCCTTATCCACCATCACTCCAGTATCTCTTATTTCCTCCACCTCCAACAGTGTATCCCCAGCAAGAAAGTGGGAAACTACTACTGTTTCCCACTTTCATCTCTACCTGGTATGGACATAACTCTTTTTCTATCATCAATAGCACTCCACCTCCCTTTTTACCCCTTCTGTCTTCAAGAAACACATCCTACCTTTCCATTCTTGTCAGGATGTCATCCTCATCCAACCATGTCTCACTTATTTCAACAATTCTTGGGTGATCAAACTCAATTAATACAATCATTTAATTTGCCTTGTTTCTTAAGAGTAACTTCTAGCATTTGTATACAAACATAAGAGCTCATTACTGGATCTATAACAAGTTTGACTGATACCACTTATTAGATGTGACTTCTCCATACTTTCTTTGAGCCATTTCTTTTTCTCCTTACTCATCCCAGAACCTTCTTCAAATCCAACTGTCTTCCCCCCTACATCCCAGGTATTCCCCCTTCCCTTTTTGGCTATGCATGCATTCACATCCTCTTGGCGCATCATGTTCCCCTTTCTCCCCTTGAGTCTCCCCATTTCCCCTGTTTGTCTTCCACATTTGTTCTGTCATTCTCTACACTCGTGTTATCCACTTCTTCATTCATAAGCACCACTTCAATCTCTCCTTTTTTACTCTTCCACTCTTTCACATCATTTCTTAGTTGCTCAGTTTCATTCTCTGCACTCATTTCTCTACCTTCCAGCAGCAGTCTCTCCAAATGACTCTTACCAAAGACATTCAAATGCTGTCCATCACTCTTGTACAGGTCAATTCGTCCTTCAAACTCATTCCACATATTAACAAGTTGCACTCCTTTCTCTTCATACATTTCTGCTAACATATCATTCACAATCTTGCTCTCCACCTCATCTCATCACTGTCACACCTGAGCAACACACACACACACACTGACTACCTTTGCTATCACATTCTTCTCAACAACACCCTGATATCCAAACTTACATTTTCCTTGTTCTCAGTCAAGTCATTTGTCCCTATTACCACTGCCAACTCTTTTTCATGCTTACTCCCCATATCCAGTGTCTCAATCATTCTATTCGTTTTACCTCCAGGAAAACAAACCTTGTTCATCTTCTTGCTTATCACACCTCTAATCATCAAATTCTCATACATTGCCACTTGCAGGTCTTTCGTTACCTCTTTCATAATGACATAATTTGTTTTCATCTTCTTCACTCTTCCATACATATCTTCAATTCTCTTCATTTCAGTCCACATTTGCCTCGTATTTTGCCTCATTTTCACCATCTCAGCTTTCAAACCTTATGTCATTTTTTTGCTGTCATTCACTCTTGTTGTTCTTTTGCTAGTCACACACCCTTGTTAGCTGTCAACCTCTCTCACCACTTTACCATTAATTGCACTCTGTTTTTTTTTATATCATTATTGCCCACTTTATCATTAATTTCACTATGTTTTTCAACATCGTTTTGAAAAAATGATGTTGAAATGATGGTTCCTTACAAGGACCATTGCTGGATGTTCCACTGGTTGCATAACTTTTGTTTCCTGCTTTGCAGGTTTGCCTTCCCTCCAGACATATATTCTAAATTTGCTGTATTTCTTCTTATCCCAACAGAAACATAATCATACCTTTTCAATAAAATATTCTGCTTTTATTCTTGTTATTATTACTAATTAATAATATTGTTACTGCTAAACTATCAAGAAATTTTTATTTAAATTTTCAATAATGGATGCAAAGTAAATATCACAAAAAAACTTTATTTTATTTATACAATGAATAGATATTTATTAAAAGCAACTTTTATTTAAATTCTTAATAATATATGCAAAAGTAAATATCACACAAAACTTATTTATCTTATACAATGAATATCTATTAAAACTCTCCAAATGAACAATTTAAACATATTTTTCGGAAGAATGAATTCTTTTCAATAATTCATCATCCGCTGATATTTCACTCATAAAATCTTCACATGAATCAACCATATTATATTTCACAATAAGAATGGCCTTAATTGTCTCAAGTTTTAATTGTGTTTTCTCTGCAGTCCATAATTTATTCACAACTGAAAATACCCTTTCTTTAACAGCATTTGTCCAGGTAAGCAAAGGGCAAATTCCACTGTTTTTTTTTATATTACCATAAGGCACTTTTTGTTTCTCAAAAAATGCAAATATCTCCACCCATCTATCTCCTGTAGGAGTTTTTTTATCCTTCCATTCTTCAATTTTTGAATCAATTATATACTTCTTTAAACAAGAAACCTCAGCAAAAAAGGTTATTTTCATATATTCCATGATTTTTTCCAAAATTAGAATCTATATACTCCAACGATGCCTCAAAATGCCATGATATCCTACTTTTAAGGTTCACCCATTTAAATGTCTTAATTTCCAGGAACTGGGATGACCACATATCCAAATATTCCAAACAGTTACTGTAAAAAGTTTTAACATGAGAAATAAACAAATTTTTTTTTATGCTTCCCTCATTTTCTAAAATTCTTAAATCTCTTCTTATGCCAATAGGAACGTAGTTTGATTCGAGACATTCTCTGTATTTTGCATTTAGCATATCAAGTTCCTCTGAAACTTCCGTTATTGTATAATCATTTCCTTTAGTGTTTCTGACTATTGCCTCAAATATTGATGCCTGACTATGAAGAAATGTTAACCATAACTGAGAGGTATTATCATTGAAAAAGAGTTCAATTATTCTTGGACACTTATCAAGGAATAAGAAATATGACTTCAATGGACTATATAATTTCAGAATCCTCTCAATCACAGGTATTAAAGCTAGCCATCTAGGTTATACTGTAGCCTAGTATTTTGTGATATTCAACTTCTGCTTTTTCACAGCGTTCTTTCAAAGATTCTACTCTGACAGTGTAAATGTAAAAATGGGCTATAAATTTTTGTTACAATAGACTCTATGTCTAGTGGTAAAAGATCAGCAGCAGTTTGAATGGCATTGTGAACTATATGAGCTGCACAACCTACTCCAGTAAAATTTTGCTTTAAACTTTTGTTCAGTATAGCGAAGACATTGTTAATACCCTTTCTAGCTACACCACCAAAATTGGTATTTGCATTATCAGCACAATATGCACAACCTTCTTAGATAAATTGTTTTTTTTCAAGAACAGTTAAGATAGAATTGCTGATAAGCTCTGCAGTTTCCTCAGGTAGGGACACGAAATCAATAATCTTATTCTTCACACCACTTTTTGAATCAAAATAACGAATGATAGTAGGAAAAAGTTTTACATCTTTATGGTTTGATGTATCAGAAAACACAGATATAAAGCTTATATTTTGTAATTCCTTACCAAGCTCTTTCAATGCATGTGGTGCTAATACATTCTTGATGATAGCTTCTGCTTTTGTCCTTGCACATGTGAATTTGCTGTCGAATAATTTGCGGATCAATTTGGATGTACAGCCCATGGATCTAAAAGTTTGATTGTGATATATGGTATGGAAAGAAAACACAGCCTCTGCAATTGCTAATTCTCTTTCTTTCATCCCAAATTCAGTTTGACGGAGAAAATTGGTCATCTTTACAGATGAAGAAGCTGCCTGTAGTGCTTTGTTATGGTTATCAGAAGCTAAATGCCTTGTGATATTGCGCTTTCCTCCAGAGGTCACAGAAAATTTTCCCAAACAGATTGTACATGAAACATAGCCCTCCTGTTCATACTCCTTAATAAATAGATACTCTTTTTTTTCAAATTATCTGTCAGTTTGCAATCCCTTCGTTTACTTTTACTGACATGGTTTAAACCTGATTATTAAAAAATATTAAAATATTTTAAAGTAATTATAAACTTTCCAATTTTTAAACATATACTTTGCTATATTTTTTTTTTATAATTTCTACGAATATCTGGGATCTATGATATCAAAAACAACAATTATAATACTATGTCTACAGGTAAAACTTTGATTTTGAAACATACGACAAAATATCATTCTTTAAATTACCATTACTATAACCATGGTCAATATATCGTTTCGTGGTTTCCTTTGCTCCACAATCGATTTTGTATCGACATGAATAAAGTACTGAAAGACCTCAAACTGACAATAACTTAAATTACCTTTATTATTAAAAAAAGGGAAAATACAGCTTTTGCTGTCATGCGAATTGTTTATTTTATGAATGAAATTTAAAAGCAACAGACATCATATCTACACTTTATTTTATGATAATAATAATAATAATAATGTTTACTAAATATATGAAGAGCCAAAAACTTCAAATTGTATAATATTATTGTATATTGTAATATTATAATATAAATAATATTAATATAAATAATATTGTATAATTGAATAATAATGTTTATAACGGGCATTATCCCAGTTACAATTTGTTACAGATGGTTGTGAATTGCACAGTAAAAATAGGTAATAGTTTTACAAAACAGAATACAAATTACATGCATTAAACATACACTATATAAATTATAGTAGTAAAAACAAAAGACAAAATGTTGGTATTACATAAATTTAGATTACATTGATTGACGATGATAATTTTGTCGAACTTTAAAAGTTTGGCATATAATCAAAAAATAATTTTACATGAAAAAGTTCCTCAGAATAAACAACTAATGTATGTTCATAGTTTACTCTTTCTGTTAAGGTGAATAAAATATTTCAAATGCTGTACGTTTTGCTGTACAGGACCAGTAAATGCTGTACACTACAGCATAATACTGTACATCTGGTCACATAACCTTAGATCCAAAGAAAATCCTAGGGAATTTTTCAGTTATGTGGCCAGTCGGAGGAGAAATGATTGTGGAAGAATGACATTGTTGGATAAAAATGGGAATAGAGTGACTGATGCAGAGGAGACAGTGAAGTTATTCAAAGAACGCTTTATTGGAGTATTTCATCCTGGGGAAGTAGGTTTTAATACTAGAGGGATAGGGTAAGGTTCTAAGTTTAGAAGTGCAAGAGGAGAGTGTGTTTCAAATACTGGGTGCTCTGGATGTCAATAAAGCTGTGGGACTGGATGGAATTTCACTACAGCTTTTGAGAGAATGTGCTAAAGAACTGACAGCTCCTATGACCTGGCTTTTTAATGAAAGTCTTGCCACAGGAAATATAACCTGGCTTTTCAATGAAAGTCTTGCTTCCTTCCATTCCTTAGGAATGGAAGGAAGGTAAGATAGTGTTATTGAATAAGGACAGTAGCAGACTGGAAGTGTCAAATTATAGACCAGTTTGTGTTTCATCAGTAGTTGTTAAGATCTTGGAGAAATTAGTGAGGGAACATATACAGCATTGGGCAGATGAGGGTATTGTTATCTGTGAGAATCAACATGGATTTGTTAAGGGGCGCTCTTGCTTTAGTAATATGATTGCCTTTTATAATAACGTGACAAGAGCGGTTGATGAGGGAAAGGCATATACTGCCATTTTTTTTTTGGATTTTGCAAAGACATTTGACAGGGTGCCACATGATAAGCTGATATTTAAGTTGCAGCACATGGGTTTAGATGAGAGAATGTGGACTGCAGAGTTTGGTAGGTAGAAGAAGTAGAGGTGATATGATTGAGACTTTTAAACTGTTGAGAGGTAGTTACAGAGTTGACATTGGAAAGTTCTTTCACTTAGTGAACAGGGGGAAGGAGTGATGACAAGAGCCATCTCTGAAAGTTAGGGAAAGGAAGCTGTGAGCAAGATGGTGGTTTCTTTGCATGGAGAGTGCTTGAACAGTGGAATGCATTGCCTGATAGAGTGGTGAGAGTACGAATGGTCAATGAGTTCAAGGAGTGGTATGATAGACTTTCTGTTTTCTAGGAAGGACCTCCCATGATGTCTTTTGACTCCATGAAGGCCTGAATAATAATAATAATAATAATATCCATGACACCATACCATTTTTGAGAAATCCACTGCTTTATTTGTCTTCTTCACGGACTTATGCAATGATTTGCTTTTCACCACCATGTTGTATCAGTGTACTAACAAAAACAATGAATTTATGATAATATTGCCTAAGAAATTTATCTGAACATTGTGTTCCACACTCAAATATCCCCCAGTAATACTTGATCTACAATTTACACAATATCGACACAATTTTAAATATAAAATTTACTTATCTTGCTACAGCCCTCCTGACAACCCACATAACATATCCCATAAGAGAAAAGTCACTAGTGGTGTGCTGCAATGATCTGTTTTGGAGCTGTTACTGTTTAACTGATATGTTAATGATATACTGTACGTCCACACTTTGTAGAGCCAACCTTGGCTTTGTGCCAAGAATAGTCCCTTCATGTTGAAGGGGAGAAAGAAGTAATGGATGTACGAGTTGGTCACCAACACGCGAAATCACTTGCTTTATACATAAATTTTCCAACTGTTATACAAGCAAAATGGTTGCCACTTTAAGAACTAGAATTTTCATAAAAGAGAAGCTAATTTTCTGACGTATAATAATAAACAATCATCCCACGAAATGCATTGATTACCCTAATATCGGAATGGATTCTCCTTCTTTTGGCATGTGCAGAAGTGTCGAAGGGTCTCGCATCTGTGGGCGTACAGTACAGATTTAACTGGAAACATGGAGCTGTGAGTAAATGATGCAAAGTTAGAATTAGGAAGAAAAGAGAGATGGCCTTAAGGAGGATCAGAATAAACTGAGCAGATGTACCAGTTCAGCATTGTCAAGTATTGAAATTTGGTAGGCAAGGATGCAGAGCATACTGTTGGAGGGAAAATCCTAAGGAGCTGATGTGTGGGGATCTGGGTAGGAGCTAAAGCTTAGGAGTTGCATCACTAAAATTGAGGACATTCACAACAGATTATGGCAATGAAGACTTTGACATATAGAAGTATACAGAAGTAAAGAGGTTATGATTCCATTGTATAAGGCCTTGATCTGGTCATCTTGTTTTCAGTGGAATAAGGATGTATTACAGGATCCAAATAAGAGTGACTATGGTGGTGCCTAGTCTCTAGAATGTTGGTTAGGAAACAGAATGAGAGAATACCTAATGGGCTTCATGAATAGGAGGGATGATATGATTACTAATTTATGTCTCAAGGAGTTATTACCAATTAAATGTAGATTTTTTTCATAGAATGGAGAGAGGCAGAGGTAGAACAAGAGGCTATCTCTGAAAGCTCTAAAGAGGGCATGAAGGGAATGAAGAGTAGTTGAGTAGCATTAATTATGTAAATATCTAAAGAATGCTGAAACAGTGAATGCATTTAAGGCATAGAATAATATGCTTTTGTGTGTAGCAATGGGGACTGCAATGGATCTAGATTCTGTGTATGCATCTCCCCTGTCCAAGGTATTTGTCACCCTGTTATAGTACATTAGTAATTTAGTGAAACATGATCTCCCCCTTAATAAACCCATGCTGATAACCACAGAGAATACTGCTGTTATCAACCCATTTCTGTATCCTACTTATCACCAATCTCTCCAGGACCTTCACAACTCCAAATATGCAGACTGGCCTATAATTTGAAGCTACAGCCTTATCACCACCTTTATTCAGTGGAACAATTTTGCTCTCCTTCCACTCCCTTGGAACTTGTGCTGTTGTAAGAGTCTTATTAAACAGGAATGCCAATGCTACTGCCAATTCCCTGAAACATTCCCTTAAGATGCGTGGTGATATGTCATCAAATCCTATTGCTTTATTGACATCAAGTTTATTTATTTCCTCAATTTACACTTAAGTTCCTCATGATTCCACCCTGATCAGGATGAAATACCCTTATAAATTGATTTCTTAATTTTGGGTTCGAAAAAGTAGGGTTTGTCTTATACACAGAAAAATATGGTACATTTCACATAGTATGCTGAAGAGACAATGATTTGATCAATGGTTATTCTACTGGCCTGACCTCTAGTGAAAATAAAATAAAATTACAATAAATAAATGAAATAAAATAAATTAACTACATCAAAGCTATATCCTATTTAAGACAACATCAGAGAAACATTCTTTCATATAGATAGTTTTGTTACAGTAAAAAAAGATGTCCTAATTTAACATGACAATTGTTATATTAGATTTAGGATCCTGGATTATCTATGGTCCTATTTATAATTAACTCTTAGGGAGAAAGGTTAAGTGGGTCATTTATTTATTTTAATTTTATTTTATTTTCACTAGAGGTCAGGCCAGTAGAATAACCGTTGATCAGATCATTGTCTCTTCAGCATATTATGTGAAATGTAATTTAGCTTGTCTCTGTATGTATATACTCCAGATTTTGACCTTAACATGAAGGTCTAAATGTCAAGAAATTAAAATAATTATTTATAACACGGTTTTAGAGTTCATAATTTGTGTAAAATGAATGCTGATCATCATTTAACACTAAATGAAAGGAGAAATAACAGTAATTGTTATTATTATTACCCTAAGACCCCCTCCCCCATGGAGTCATAGACTCATCTACTTCTTTTAAACTTCATGAAGTTCTCCAGAATCATTGATTCAATCAATAAAGGATGTTCAAAATTCTGTTATGGCATAATTGCAAATAAAGCAATAGCAGAACCATACCTGAATTACCATGCAAGAGTAATGGCTAACAGAGAGATGATGGTTTCCTATTTGTTGCCACTGGAGTTCATCAGGGAGACTGGTACCATATCTACTATTTGTTTTCAGACCACCAAGAAATGAGTATGGAATAATTTTCGAGATTTGACAGGCTCTGCTTTGCAGATGTGCTAATTGACTTCCAGCATTCAAGCTATTCAAAATTAACTAGAAAATTTGTAAAAATGCAACATTAATTGGATTAATATCAACAGCAATATAACTAGTCCTAAAATTTTATAAAGAAAAACATTAAGCTAAACTACTATGGAAATAGATTTTCAGTATCTTGGTTTCTACATTTACATACTGAAAAAGAGCATGAATATTATTATTATTATTATTTTATTTATTTATTTATTTTTGAGAAATGATATTTCTCAAAAACAGCTAGATCTACTATGTAGGACCAATCCCTGAATATAAAACCGATTAAGTACTACTATATTAGTAAATATAAACAAAAATGATTAGAACATCTAAATCAAATAGACAATAGTAGACTGCCAAAAATACTATATGGATATAAAATAAATGGAAAAGAAGAATTGGAAGACCAAGAAAGTCATGGCATGAGACTGGAACAGACCATTTGGCCTAAAGTTCATGATAGGAAGAAGAGAAGCAGAAGATACCTTAAATTTCATAAGCCTAATTAATCTGGAAATCTAGTCTCATCATCTTCTAGTCAAACCATATTTACATTCAGTTACCAGACATGGAACATCACTACTCAATGCACAGTTAATCATTATTGGGATCTGTATGGCAAGACCATATCCTCAGTAGTGTAATTCTTGAAAGCCAGCAAAGATTAGAAACAGTCCAGAAGCTTGGGTTTGGGACACCAATTTAGACATTCACCCTTACCTATGTTCAATCCTTGTTCTCTACAAATCGGCTAGTGGAAACAAGAAAGACAAAGCAGTCTGGTTCTGGTAAAATACTTATAAGCTCTGTATTACTAAAATCTCAGTATTTCTAGCCTGGCTCCCACTGATAAGACCTCAATCAAGGTCGAAACCGGTCTGGGTAGTGGCCCCTTGCCTTTAATACATACCATCATACATCTCCTCCAGGATATGTGCTTTGCATTAAGGGTAAATATTAAGAATAGTGATCAGAGCTTATCCACCTTTTACCACCTTTTACCTTGCACTACGTGTGGGATCAATTAGACTTGCAATACTTGCAGGCGCAAACTTGACTTACTTGTCTGTTTGCTTACTTGGGAAATGGAGTAAAACCAGGTTTAAAATAGCTTGGTATCTTTAACATTTATTATACCCAAGGTAAAATACTTTCTAAAGACAAAGCAGTGTTAGCATAGTTTTTTGTGAAGATGGCTCCTGCACCAACAGACCTACCAATTATTATTATTATTATTATTATTATTATTATTATTATTATTATTATTATTCAGGCCTCCAAGGAGTCAAAAGACTCATCGAGGGAGGTCCTTCCTAAGACATAAAGTCTGTCAAGACTCACTGAGGGGAGGTCCCCCCTGAGAAACACAAAGTCTATCATACCACTCTTTAAACTCACTGACCGTTCTCGCTCCCACCACTCCATCAGGCAATGCATTCCACGGCTCAACCACCCTCCACACAAAGAAACCACTCCTTACCCTCTTGCTCACAGTTTCCTTTCGTAACTTCCAGGGATGGCCTCTTGTCATCACTCCTTCCCGCTGATCAACCAAGCGAAAGAACTCCCCAGTGTCAACCCTGTAACCACCTCTCAACAGTTTAAAAGTCTCAATCATATCACCTCTCCTTCTTCTATCCACCAAACTCTGCAGTCCACATTCTCTCAGCCGATCCTCATAACTATCCTTGTGCAGTCCTGAAACCATCTTTGTCATCCGTCTTTGTATCCTTTCCACAGTTAATTTATCCCCTTCAAATCCTGGGGACCAAATCTGAGAACAATAGTCCAAGTGTGGTCTGATCAGAGACTTATACAACGGAATGATAACCCTCTTATCTCTGCAGGTCAGTGTCCTTCTCATAATAGCAGCAATCCTCTGTGTTACCTTCACCACCTTTGCAATATGTCCCCTAAACTTCAGGTTTCTATCAATCATCAACCCCAGATCTCTTGTCTCCCCTACTTCCTCCAGTATAACTCCTCCCATAGAGTATGCAGCATCCCATCGATGTTTCCCAAACCTCAAGACCTTACATTTTGCTGCATTAAACTGACACCCCCATTCATTTGCCCATCAATCTAGCTTATTTAAATCCTCTTGCAGGGCTACCACATCTGCACTATTACTAATAATCCTTCCCAGCTTCGCATCATCTGCAAACAACTGAATATCCCCCTGCAATCCACTGGCTATGTCATTGATATAAAGGTTAAACAATATAGGTCCTAGTACTGAGCCCTGTGGGACCCCACTTGTAACCCTCTGCCTCCTGGAAACTGCTCCACCATACACAACTCTCTGATACCTATCAGACAGCCAATCCTGAATCCAGTTGACCAATCTGACATCCAGACCCATGTGCTGCAACTTAAATATCAGCTTATCATGTGGCACCCTGTCAAATGCCTTCGCCAAGTCTAAGAAAATTGCAGTGTATGCCTTTCCCTCATCTAATATATAACTGAACAATTTGGATCATCTTCATGTAAGACTTTCTCCATATATTTTTCTATTCATACCTGAATAAACATTGTATGTATTATAATTTAAATGGGTCTCATTTTCAATGAGACTAATGGAAAACTTGAGGTTCATATTGTCTTCCATCATTTAACCCAAATTGTTTTCTTGATTATAATTTTGTATTGATGGTGACTTCATTGTAAAGTTAACTGCAGTTTTTATTAATAAGTATGTTGTCCTTTTTTTATGTAGTAAAGTCAGTTTTTCAGATGTGTGAGATTCGTTACTAGTTTTTCTTGTCAGGTTTTTTTGAAGTGGTCTATTTGTTTGGTATCTAACTTCATCAATTTTAACTTTCCATCAGAGAAGTGTAGACAGGAAAAGAATGGGATGATCTGTGATCAAGAAGAAACAGAATTTGAAGAGGGGTTCTAAAATGAATAAGCAGAAAGGGAAATGGCCCCAGTTGAGCATGGAGAGATCACATCGAATGAGTGTTATCAGTGGAACTATCTGTAGATCCAGGAATGAGCTGTTGTGTTTATATACAAATTCTAGAAGTGTAAGAAACAAGGCAGATGAAATGGTTACACTGATTGAGTCTGTTCACCCAAAAATTATTGGAATAAGTGAGACATGGTTAGATGAGGATGACATCCTGACAGGAATAGAGATGGAAGGATATGATGTGTTTCGTGGGGATAGAAGGAGTAAAAGAGGTGAATGGAATGAAATACTTGGTTGGAAGTTGTTATAGACTAGGAAATGTGGATGGTAGTGACTATGAAATGTATAATCAAATTAGCCAAGCAAATAAGAAAAGAGTGATCATTATGGATGATTTTAATTATGGCAATATAGACTGGAATGATGAGATAGCAACTGGAAGTAAAGAAAATAAGTTTCTTGAGGGATAACTACCTCAGACGGTATGTAACAGAGGGCACATGAGGATTGAGGGTCTTGGATTTGGTCATCTCATTAGATGTAATTATAAATGAAGTGTCAAATCACCCATCAATTGGTGAGAGTGACCATGAGGTTGATTACTTGGGTGATTGCCAGCAGTGTGAGGAATTCTGTGAGAAATGGGTATATGTGGAACTACACGGGGGGGGGGGGGGGTGATTATGAAGAGATCAGGAGACAGCTTGCAGGAAATGAGGAGTTAGCAGGAAAAGAGATCAATGCAGCGCTTGGGGGATTTTCAAAAACAATCTAGTAGATGTAATGTCTAAATATATTCCAAGGGTGAGAAGGTTAAATAAGGTAGATGCGATACAGAGAAAAAGGGCATTATGGAGGCAGCATAAGAGAAGTGGAAATAACCAATTCCATGAGGACTACAAAGACCAGGCAAGGTGGGTGACTTGGTTGGTGAGGGTAGCTAAAGAGAAGTACGAACAGCAGTTAGCTCATGAAGCCAAAAAGAATCCTGAGGAGTTCTTTCGATATGTAGCCAGCAAAAGAAAGAGTGATTATGGAAGGATGACATTGATTGGAGAAAATGGTATAAAGACAGCTGTTGCAGAGGGTGTGGTAGAGATACTTAATGAGCAGTTCATAAAGGTCTTTCAATCTTGTGAATGTGAATGATGGGGAAGAGAGACTGACTGTAAGTGAGCAAGAGGTGTATGGGGAGTTGAGCAAACTAGATGTTAATAAGACTGTGGGACTTGATAATATATCACCATGTATTCTGAAGGAATGTGCCAGGGAGTTGATGCCAGCCTTGACACATTTTTTTAATACAAGTCTTGCACTTGGTGTAGTTCCTAAGGAGTGGAAGGAGGGCAAGATTGTGTCACTTCATAAAGGCGATAATAGAACTCAAGCATCAAACTATAGGCCTATCTGTGTGTCAGGTGTTGTAGTTGTTGGAGAAGCTGTTGAAGAAGTTGTTGTAGGATTCAGAATTGGGTTGATAACAATGGTATTATCTTTGATGGACAGCATGGTTTTGCTAAAAGGAGGTCATGTTTTAATAATCTACTTACTTATTACAATAAGGTGACTGCTTCCATGGACAGAGGAGAAGGATACACAATAATATACTTAGATTTTGCGAAGACTTTTGATAGATTACTGCATGGTAAGTTGATAATTAAACTGGAGAATGGGGTTGGATATTAGATTGATACATTGGATTGGAGACTGGCTATCTGATAGGTATCAACAAGTTGTGTATGGGGGAGTGATATCCAAGAAAAGGAAAGTTACTAGTGGTGTGCCTCAGGGGTCTGTTTTAGGACCATTGCTGTTTAACTTGTATATTAATGATATTGGTGAAGATTTGGATGGTGATATTCAGTTGTTTGCAGATGATGCAAAGTTGGGACAAACCATGAACAATAGAGAAGATGTTGTGGCCTTATAGGAAGACTTGAAGAAATTGAGTGATTGGGTACAGGAATGGGGATGTGAGTTCAATGTTGCAAAATGTAAGGTTTTAAAATTTGGGAAAAAAAATGGGATGCAGAATTTATGCTTGGTGTGGATATATTATCAGAGGTGGAGGAAATAGATCTGGGGGGTGATAGTGGATAAGGATCTCTGAAATTTAGGGGACACATAGCCAAAATTGTGAAGACCACACAAAGGCTTCTGGGAATGATGCGGAGGACACTGACTTGTAGAAGTAGGGAGATTCTTATTTCATTGTATAAGGCTTTGATTAGGCCACACATGGGCTTTTGTGCCTATATTTGGTCACCTAGTTTTCAGAAGGATGAAGCAATGTTGGCGAGGGTCCAGAGGCGACTGACGAAGGTAGTTTCTAACCTCTGGAATGTTGAGTATGAGGAAAGATTGATAAGATGCAACTTGCAGAGTCTGGTGGACAGGAGATAGAGGGGGGGGGGATATGATAGACACCTACAAGTTATTAAGGGGTTGTTATAGGATCAATGCTGGATAAGTTCTACAGAAAATAGTGGGAGATCAGGGGGAGAACCAGAGGTCATCCCTGGAAGCTGTATAAGGAGGGTATGAGTAGGGGAGTGAGAAGCAGGTTTTTTTTCATGCAGAGTTGTGAATGATTGGAATGCCTTGCCTGAGAGTGTGGTGTTTGCAGAGAATTTGACTGTGTTTAAAGCCTGGTCTGATGAGCTGT
Organism: Typopeltis vanoorti; assembly: GCF_054136105.1. Taxonomy (NCBI): domain Eukaryota; kingdom Metazoa; phylum Arthropoda; class Arachnida; order Uropygi; family Thelyphonidae; genus Typopeltis; species Typopeltis vanoorti. The sequence goes on along the minus strand of NC_143555.1, from coordinate 123,053,429 downwards.
GTGTTTGATAAAAGGACCTCCTAGATGAGTCTTTAACTCCATGGGGTCTTGAGTAATAATAATCATAATCACCTAAGATAGCTTTAACTGTGCTAATCCATCTATTTCTTGATTTTTTTTCTTTCCATTGTTTCAATACTTGTTATTCTAGTCTTCCGTTTCTCATTCTGTTTAAATGACCATACAAACTTTAATTAGTAAAGTAAAAACGAGTAAAATTAGTAAAAATATTAAGGTTCCTCTGATATCTTCATTTTTAATATACTCTTGATGTCATCTGTTCACACCTAATTTTTTAAGACCTTTTGTACTGCAAATATTTCTTGAAACAACTTTTATTTCTAACTTGTAGAGCCATCTGTTAAATTGATTTGCATACTGCCATTAATTCTAATTCAGTGTTTTGAACTTTTTTTTTTATATTTAATATGTCTGTTCATCTGGTTTCTCATAATTTTCAAGCTCATATCTTTATAGATTTTTATGTTATGTTTCTTTAATTCATTTTTATAATTTAAAGTTCTTATTTGAGAATTATTTATCTTTTGTGTTCTTTTTTCTAGTGCAATTCGAATCTGATAAAGAAACTGCATCTTCTAAACCTGAAGACTGTATCAAATGTCCATCTAACCAAACAATAATACTGAGACAAGGACAATATTATATCTCGATGTCTGTTCCTTCATTTTCAGTCTGTCCATTGTAAGTATTTCTTACTATTGCTTAATTTTCATGACTTATATTAAAAGGCAGTTAGTACTATTCAAGGTTTCATTTGCAAAATTCGTGGAATTCCTTCATACTTAACTACAATATGTCAAATGTTGTTTAAATGCATTCATTGTCTTGCTCTTATTTCATATTTTCATAATGAATGTATTATCTTGATTCCTATCATCTCTGTTCCCTATCTCACTAAGCAAATTGCATTTCTTTGGTCTGTTCTCATGGTCAATATTCCAGTCTCAAGATAATCTTAATTGCTTGCCTCTCTCTCTCTCTTCATGTTATTTTCTTGTCTACTAGATTTAGGTAACTTTGTCTATGTAGCCTGAACAGTGCCATACACAATAGTACTTAGCTTTGTTTGTTAGAGGAACTTCAGGTAATACAGAATTTAAGTTTTTGTGTAAAATGGTATTCTGTATACTGTTTTCATTATAGAAGCAGTTCTGATATTTTGCAACTTGTCCTGCGAATTTTCTTATCCATTATCAATCTCAATTCCTTCTTCCACCTTCTGGAGTACAGTTTCATCTCTACCATCTCTTTCCTAAAGACTAAGCATGTGCTTGGCAGCACTGAAATGTTGGAAATTTCAAGAAAAGTTACCAAAGGAAAGAAACAACACTTAGAAGTAAAGGAAGTTTCAAGAAAGCAGAGAAAAAAAAAGTATATATATATATGTGTGTGTGTGTGTGTGTGTGTGTGTGTGGTGATTCTATGATTAGTACAAGTGAGTAGTGAGTTTTCTGGGAGTGTAGATTCGTAATGTCACGAATATGTAAGCAAGTATAATGAGTGAATGATATTATAGTCAGTTAGAATAAATGATTTGAGAGGGTCTGCCACAGTATGATGCATTTCTCCTATATAATTTACTGCATAAGTAAGTCAATTTGAAGTAGTGCCTTGACATGAGAAAGAAATTTGTTAATTTGTGTAGTGCAAGGTATTTAAAATTAGGGAGGATTGCAGTATACTGCCATCTGCAAAACAGGATCAGATTTGCACTCATTTGGAGAAGGTCATTGATTTACAGAAAGAAGAGGAGATAAGCCTTGTGGAATCCCAAAGTTAATTGCATAGTTTGAGGATAACAGTCCTTCCATCACACAGTGTACATATAAATAGAAAGCTGGAAATCCAGTTGCATACTTTCACTCCATATGGTGGTGTTTTAACAGACCTTATCCAATCAAATGCCTTATATATATATATATAGGTGGAAGTTCCTATAACAAAAGTTACAGCCAGTAACTTTGGTAGAGAGCAGAAGGCTTATCTATAATTTGCAAGTTTCTTTTAGTCCTTTCAAAACAGTTGCTGCTTATTGAAGTAGCAAGTGTTCTGGAGTATATCCCTTAGCCCACCCATACAGTATGTTTACTACCTCTCATAAGTGGAATCCACAAATGCAAACCATCAACTATTTTTCTATAATGATATAAGTCCATTTAAGTTTGGGTTCATTTATTTTGTGAAAATCCATATTCAAGAAGAATGCAGGAGGAGTATCATATTGTTATCATCATCCCAACACCCCCCCCTCCCATGGGGTCAAAGATTCATTGCAGGAGATTCCTTTCTCATACACACAGTTCATCGTACCATGCCATAAATACATTTAAATTCTTTGCAGATACCACACTCTCATGCAATACATTCCAGTCATTCACACCTCTCCATGCAAAAAACCTGCTTCTCACTCCATTGCTTATACCCTCCTTATACAGCTTCCAGGGATGACCTCTTGTCCCCCCCCCCCATTTCCCACCATTTTATAAAATATCTCTTCAATGTGAATCCTATAACAACCCCTTATCAACTTCTATGTTTTTATCATATCATCCCTCCTCCTATCCATTAGATTCTGTAAACTGTATCTTCTCAGCCTTTCTCTTCATACTCCACGAGAGACCAGAAACTACCTAAGACAATCACTTCTATATGCTTTTCAATATCTATTCATCCTTTTGAAAACCAGATGACCAAATCTGTGCACAGCAGAATCTCCTTACTTTTACAAGTCATATCATTCCTTCACATCATTGCCAGAATTCATTGTGTTGCATCAGCTGCAAACAACTGAATATCACCATTCAAATCTTCTCCCATATCATTAACATACAGGATAAACAGCAATGGCCCTAAAATAGACCCCTGAGGCACACCACTAGTGACTTTCCTCTTTTGGGATATTGCTCTCCCTATACACAACTTGCTGATATTTATCAGATTGCCAATCTCCAATCCGATGCATTAGTATAATATCCAACCCCATCTGCTCAACTTTGACTATCAACTTACCATGTCATAATCTATCAAAAGCCTTTGGAAAATCTAAGTATACTACTGTGTATCCATCTCCTTTGTCCAATGCAGCTGTCACCTTATTGTAATAAAGGGAGATTACTAAAACTTGACCTCCTTTTAGCAAATCCATGCTGTTCATAAAAGATAATTGCCAGCAAAGGTTGGTCGAAGGTTGGCTCAGTTAAGTAAGTTTGAGCGCGGTTAGTAGTTGGAAGGAGACCAATTGTTCGATGCTGTTGGCACACTCTCCCTCGATGAGTCTTTGGACTCCCTGGAGTTGTGAAATAATAATAATAATAATACCATTGTTGCCAACCCATTTCTGGATCCTGGCTTTCACCAGCCTCTCCGACACTTTAACCACAACAACACAGATAGGCTTTCCAGGTTTCCAACCTGGAAAGCCTATCTGTGTGTTTTCATTATAGGTGTAAGCGACTCAAATAAAAGCATTGCATACTGATTTTCTGTTTCTGATGTGCTTGTTCCATGAAATAAAACTCTCTAATATAGGAAGAATCTGGCTTAGTGGATGGAGTGTAATTCAAAGTTTTTGTTTCACAAGAAGTTTGATATTATGGAAAATATGGATGTGTGTTCGTCCCCATGTAGTTCTGATAGACTCTCTCCAGATTTGATCTGATTCCTGAAAGAAGCACTCTATTTGGGATGCTTTACTACCACTATTGATGCTTCTGCTGATGAAACAGCTTTTGGAATGCAAACTAAATTTCTGACTAATTTTCATGTTTAGGTTTAATAGAATGAAACATCACAATGAAAGAATTAAGGTTTAACCACCCAACTGGCTACATGGATAAAATATATCAAAAATATATGCAGATATCTAAAGGTTATATTGATTCAATTGACACTTCATATTTATTAATTACAGACATATATACAAATCAAAGCCAGTACAGTGGTTAATGATTCCAATATTTTGTCTGTTAAAGACATCTGGGATACAATATAAGAACTATAATATTGCACACAAAAATAAGTGGAAAATGTTAAATAGATGCCTGAAGTCCTGATAGGTAGCCCTGTCTGTTGAGTAGGAGATCTGAGAATTAGTTTTCCAAATCTTGGAAAGTCCACATCCATATTAAGATTTGGTTTGATTTTTATATCTGATTCCTAACTGACCATAATTATGTTGGTGGTAGATACCAGTGGTGGCTCATCCATAAGGGCTACAGGGCTGCATTGAATGCAGCTCCAGCATTGAGTATACTAGCCAGATTGCTGGAGCTGCATTCAATGCAGCCCTACAGCCCTTATGGATGAGCTGCCACTGGTAGATACTCGTGTTAAAGGCAGATGTTGACAGATCTTCCAGTTTGTCCATAACCTTGTGTACACCTAAAACTGAGAGGGGTGGGGAGAATTGATCTTTAGGAGAGTGTGTAAGGATGACTATCTTCATATGAGATTTGAAATCAATACAGAGAATTATTTCTTTAAAGTTTTACTATTTTCTATGAGGGTATCCTGGAGATAAATAACAGCATTACAGTAACCTGTATATTGAAAGGAATGAGGGATGCAAGAAGGAATAAGCATTTTAATTTTATTGGCATAATAACTACTGGATAGAAAGGTATGGCAAAAAAAAAAGGAGAGTCCAACTCTCAGGGAAGTCTGATTGGAACAGACGTAAAATGAGTGTGCTGCCCAGACTACACTACTTACAAGGATTATGACCTCACTAATTCCTAGAAGAAAAAAAATCCATTCTTAATGTGACCTTATGGTCTCCTGAATTAACTTAAAAAAAAAACCCTTTAACCCCCCCCATCTCAGAATATATATGGTTTATCCAAAATTCATAAAACCGATAACCCTGTCCTACAGCAGATGCTACTGTTTCCCCTTCTTTAAGCTAGCAAAATGGTTAAATCTTAACCCCCTACCCCTGCCATACTGGCTATACTTAATCTTATATACATATATAAAATTCTACTTACCTCAAATCCCTATTCAAAATTTAGTTTTAAGCAGTACAGATATCATAGCTTTGATGTTGCTTCTTTATTCACCAATATCCCCCCCCCCACACACACACACATTTTCTGACACCTTAACTTTACTTTAAAATAAGCACTTCTGATCATGGATCAATTTAAGTTTTTCATTGACACCACTTATAAACCAAGGGCACTCTCCTCATCTAGCCAATTTCTGTGAAAAAAAACATGCTTTCAAAACTGCTATTTCTAAACACAACAATTGCACATCTTTCCAATGGATGCTCATTCTTTCTTGGATTACAGAAAGCCTATCCACATAAGTAGATGCAGTCACAAACTTCCATCAGTTTCACCCCCCCACACACACACACACTCTCCTCCTTCCCAATAGTAGTAGAAATGTTTGTTAAGAGTAACCAAATTCCCCAACCTGAACTCTCCTTTATAAGTTGTACCTTCATAGTCAATAGCTACAATGCAAAAAAAAAAAAAAGTTTTTCCATGCATCACATATCTACAGTAATGCTATTACTGTATAGTAATAGCATTATTGTAGATATGTGATGTAATGATGAGGCACTATATGTAGATATAGTGCCTCATCATTACAGCTGAGGCACCTCAGAAAAGATAACAAGAACCGTAAAGAAATCTCTTCAATGCACTTCCTTCAGGCTACATATACAACTGACTGTCTTTATCTGCTCTCCTAAGGATTAACTGTATGCAAGGTTTCCCTTTCTTGCAACTTGTCATATTATGAACAGACTGGAATCTTGAACACAAATATCTACAGCAATTATGGTCAGTCAGATCTAGCTGAACATCATCACTTTGACACCTTTCAGAATCAAATGGGGAAAAAAATTACTATACTCGCTGCAGCAAATACAAAATTACTTTTTTTTTAATCAGGAGCAGATTAATAATCCCCATGCAATTTCTGATTGTTCAATAGTCTGGATGTGGCCTTATGAAGTGGAACAATAACCTCCCTATCCCTGCTTCTCAGTGTGTTGAACTCCATGTAATCTAGTGTTTTGGCCACTTTTGCAATATGCCTTCTAATTCAATTCTCTATCTACAATTATCCCCCAAATTCCTGCCCTCATCAATTTTCTGAAGTTCAATTCCATTAATATAGAATACAGTTTCAGATCTCTTCATCCTAAAATGCATGAATCTTATACTTTTCCATGCTAAACTGGTAGCTGTTATCCTTTGCTTATACTAGCAGTTTTTTTAAATTATCTGTAGGTTCTTTACATATTCATGGATTCTCACTCTTCCTAACTTTGTATCATCTGAATATAATATTTCCCTGTAAATCGTTTTCTCTCTCATTTATGTAAAAATTAAGCATCAAAGGACCAATTACTGAGTAGTCAGAAGGCAGGTGATTTGCACACCATTAACCATGTGCTTTTTTCTGGACAACTCCCCCCCCCACACACACTACTTTTTTTTGATATCTGTATTAAGCAACTCATTCAAATCACCAGCTTCATCTCCATTCTCATTTGCTCTAATTTAAGCAACAGTTCCATGCAGTATACTGTCAAATGCCTTTGCAAAGTCTAGCAGCATCAATGAGCAGTCATTTCCTTTATCCATTTTTCTTGTTGCTTTATTATAAAAAGTAAGCAAATTACTAAGGCAAGACTTCATCAATTTCCTGATTTATCCTCAAGGGGGGGGGGGGGAACAGGTGTACAGACTACCATGACAATACTACTTGTTTATATTTACATTATTGCTAATTTCTTATCAACAATTTCCCTCTAAATTAGTTTATTACTTTTCAGAACCCCAATGTTGTTGCATATAACATTTTGGTCTTCTAAAGTATTCCTGACTGAATCAAAACACCTAGACTTAGTCTTCCTCCCGGTCTTTTCCTGCTATCATAGTATCAAAAACCTGTTTTGCTAATCTTTCTTCATCCTATTTATCCTCACTGTCTTTTTTTTTTTTTTGCATGGAGAGTGGTGAATGACCAATGGATTGCCAGAGATGGTTGAGTGCTCTGACTCTGAATTACTAAGGAGAGGCGTGATAGGTATTATGTGAATAATTAGTATGGGTAATTTAATATTTCAAATTTTAATTTGAAAAAATTAAAAAATATAAACATAGATGGATGGAACACGTTCAAAGAATGAAAACAGAAAGATTACCAAAACAAGCCTTAAAGTACAAGCCATTAGGAAAAAGAAAACCAGGACGTCCTCTTAAACGATTCAACGATAACTTCTAAGGCCGGAACAGGCCATACTAGGCCTAAATCCTTGATACATATGATGATGATGATGATGAATTAGTATGGGCCTCCCACACTGAGTCTTCTGACTTCATTAAGATACCTTTAATGTTTGTTATTTCTTCCTCTGCACAGCGATTAAAAAGCAAAAAAAAAAAAAAACTGTTCTGATAATAGATACTTACCTGCTTTCAAATTCATAAAATTAGTTGAAAGATTAAAAATTTCCATTCTTATTCTTCAGTCTTTATTCATTTGCAAATGAATAATGTTGTTTTCTTTTAGTTTAGCTAATGCTCCAGGAAAAATCCATGTTGCAGTAACATCTGGGCCGACTCCTGGGAAACTTCTGACTGAAGGAGAATATGATGTTGAGATCCTGTTATGGAGAGCTAACAGAAAATTAAAGATATGCGAATATAAATTAACTATCCTAGGTATGGAAATTAGTTTTTTGTTTTTAAATATTTCTGATTCTAGTTATTCTAGTAGCAAGGCTTATACGTTGGTCATACATAACTGGTAATTAGTTTACGGAATTAACAACGCATATAAAGTATATTAATTAAAGGTAACTTTAATGAATAACTTCTATATTTCGGCAACATCACGTTGCCATCTTCAGGAACATAAAGATATGGTATGTGCACGCAGGCACTAACAAAAGCAAATGAGGAAGAAAGCAAGAAACTAATATTGTTCCTAAAGTCCTAATGGTGCCCTCTGGTGGGCTAATTTGGTTGTCTTGGCAGCTGGGCTGAAGTTCTCATAATGTAAGTCTCCCAAATTTGGGGTAGTTTCATGCACCCAAATTTGTTGAGGTTAGGAACGTTTTTTAGAGCTGCTGATGATTCCTTGAATAATCTTTCGTATTTAAACTTACTGCGGTGTATTATTTTTGTTTTCTTCCAACGAATTCTATGGTGGGTATCTAAGGCATAGTCTGCCAGCCCAGAGTGGCTGTACTGGTGAAACCGGATGTAGTCTTTGTGTTCTGAAATCCTGACAGGCAGAACAACAAATTGCAGAACAACGGACCTGGTGTATACCAGGTAGGTCTAGGGGAAGTGGTTGGTCTTTGGTAGAGTGGATAAGGGATGCCAACTTTTTATATGGTCTGTAACAAGAAGTAAGGTCATATGTTTTGAGGATATTGGTTATTTTCTCAGAGGTGCCCTGGATGTAGGGGATGGTGATAGATTTGGTGTAATCTTTATTGTGGAGGGGGGGGGGTTATGGTTTACTGGTTTTAGTATATTTTGGATTTTTTTGGGGTTATAGCCATTGGCTAAGAAAGTGTTGAGGATACATAAACAAAATGTGCCATTACGTCCCATAGTGGATGGCATTGATTCCCCCACATCTAAATTAGCCAAACATTTAGCCAAAACACTCACACACTATAGTGGCAACACACCATCACATATAAAAAACTCAGCCCACTTTAAAGCCAGTATAGAAAACCTCTCGCTCCAGCACACTGACATAATGGTCAGTTTTGACGTGTCCTCCCTATTCACTAATGTCCCACTCAAAGAAACCCTAGAGCTCATCCAAGCCAAGTTTCCTCCCGATATCTCAGCCCTATTTCAGTTCACAATGAACTCAGGCTATTTCGTTTGGCAAGGAAAGTTCTACAAACAGATAGAGGGGACAGCCATGGGTTCACCACTTTCCCCACCCTTGGCCAATTTCTTTATGGAGACCTTTGCAGAGAAAGCCTTAAACTCCGCCCCACAAAAACCCACTATTTGGCTTCGTTACATGGATGATGTGTTCGCTATTTGGCCACATGGCTCAGACACGCTCCACTCCTTCCTAACACACTTAAACAACCAACACCCCAGAGTCCAGTTCACCTTAGAAAAAGAGGAAAACAACACCCTCCCCTTCCTAGACACTTTAATCACTCGCCAGCTTGATGGATCTTTGGTTTTCTCTGTTTACAGAAAACCCACCCATACTGGCAGATACATTCACTAGCAATCCCCCCCCCCCACAACAATATGGGGTTATAAAAACACTATATAACAGGGCAAAATTAATCTGCTCAGATGACAAGGCCCTAACTACTGAACTAAACCACATCCTCAACACTTTCTTAGCCAATGGCTATAATCCCCAAAAAATCCAAAAAATACTAAAACCAGTAAACCACAACCCTCCCCCCCTCCACAATAAAGATTACACCAAATCTATCACCATCCCCTACATCCAGGGCACCTCTGAGAAAATAACCAATATCCTCAAAAAATATGACCTTACTTCTTGTTACAGACCATATAAAAAGTTGGCATCCCTTATCCGCTCTACCAAAGACCAACCACTTCCCCTAGACCTACCTGGTGTATACCAGGTCCCTTGCTGCTGCAAATTGTCCTACTTTGGCCAAACAGGCAGAACAACAAATATCAGGATTTCAGAACACAAAGACTACATCCGTTTCACCAGTACAGCTGCTCTGGGCTGGCAGGTCATGCCTTAGATACCAACCATAGAATTCGTTGGAAGAAAACAAAAATAATACACCGCAGCAAGTTTAAATACGGAAGATTATTCAAGGAATCATCAGCAGCTCTAAAAAACGTTCCTAACCTCAACAAATTTGGGTGCATGAAACTACCCCAAATTTGGGGGACTTACATTATGAGAACTTCAGTCCAACTGCCAAGACAACCAAATTAGCCCACCAGAGGGCACCATTAGGACTTTAGGAACAATATTAGTTTCTTGCTTTCTTCCTCATTTGCTTTTGTTAGTGCCTGCGTGCACATACCATATCTTTATGTTCCTGAAGATGGCAACGTGACGTTGCCGAAATATAGAAGTTATTCATTAAAGTTACCTTTAATTAATATACTTTATATGCGTTGTTAATTCCGTAAACTAATTACCAGTTATGGTTTTAGTTAGTTTAATGACGTGGTAATTGATAATTTGTTTCTTTCATTAGCCAATTGAGTTGGCAAATGAGTATTTCCCATACAGTTTCATCAGGGTGCAGTACAAAAGTTGAACAATCTGGAAACCCTTTTCTAGAGACCAAATAAAAAATTAAGCTATTGCAAACTTTTAGGAATAAGGAAATCATTTTACACCAGGTGATAAATTATGCATTCATTTTGTGCAATTAAGCCATTCTGCATGTCTGGGGTTGTTAGCCTTGGGGAAGTTCATGAAAACAAAAATTCAGAATTAGGTTGTCAACAGCAGCATTCTCTTCAGACAGCATGTGTTTGCTAAAGGAAGACTGTGCTTTAGCGATCTGCTTACTTCTTATAACAAGGTGACAAAAGCTTTGGACAATAAAGATGCATATGGTAGTATATTTAGATTTTGCAAAAGCCTTTGATAGGTTGCCACATGATATGCTGGTAATTAAATTGGAACAAATGTGGCTGAATAGCAGATTAATGGGCTGTAGTGGAGTTGGCTGTCTGATAGATATCTGCTGCCTGAAGAGAATGCTGCTGTTGACTATATAATTCTGAATCCTGCAAGTTGTGATGTTCCCAAAGAGCAGGTTTTGAGCCATTGTTGTTTAACTTATGTGATTATGATAATAGGAAAAGTCTGAATGGTAATATGCAGATTTTTGCAGATGACTTCAAGTTGGAAAGAACTGAAGAGTAGAGTAGAGCAGATGTGCTTTGTAAGACTGGACAAACTAGATGAATGAGCAAGTGAGTACTACTACTACTGTCTACCCACAGTTGAGAGGACCATAGCTGACAGAGTGCCAAGAAGAGTCAGTTCATGTTGAAGGGGAGAAAGAAATAAGGAATGTGCAAATTCTTCACCAACATGCAAAATCATGTGCTTTCTTGTCTGTTGAGGTACTGGCTTTTTGCTGTTGCTTTTTTGCACTGATTTTTTTCATATTTATTTGCATGATGGATCCAGTACTGTCAACAAGTTTTGGTGTTAAACCTTTCAGTAGCACTTGCAAAAGAATATTGCATAATGTGCTGAATTCTGCAAAAAAGAATCATTAGAAGGCAGTTTCCTTGTTTCAGTTTCTCAGCTTCCTAGCTTTGAGACTACCACCATATTATTGTGATATTAATGCTATTGAGTATTGGTCAGCTATGTTTGGACAGAAGTGAAGAATTTTATTTGTCATCGCAACATAACCGGGGATATTGATATGTCGAATCTTTTTAAGTTTTTCGGAACAGGCAATTAAAAGTATCACAGTTCAAAACTGGGAAAATATTTCTCTCATGTCACCTCATTGGAAAATATGTATTGGGACAGACAAAATTATCGAAGAATTATTCGAATCTTTGGTGATTAATGTAAGTGAAAGTGATGGTGATTCAGACACTGATTCAGATGACTATGAAGATTAAAAGGATTTGATAAAGATATTTTTTCACAATTTTATGCATGGTTTTGTTAAAGAGACAACAAGTCATAATTAATCAGTTTAGGACATTAAAGTGTCTGAGTTCTCGCAACTGTAATTTTAGAATGGATAAGTGCATTTGAAAAAAATGTCTGTTTTTCTGTATAACTTATTTTTTTATACAAACTTTCTTAAAAATAAATTTTGCTTACAATATTCTTTATTTTATATCTTTTTAAAATTTTGTTAATACTATATGTAAAATTTTCCAACCGTTATACAAGAAAAATACAGTCATCCCTTGACTTACGTCTGTTCGAGTTACGTTCGTTCGAAGATACGTCTGTGATCCCATAATGGAATAAATAACATTTTTGACTATACTTTCAAACAAGATGCAAGCGAGTGTAAAGTTAATAAGGTTTTTATTTAGTAGCAATGCATCATGCAACAATGCAGTGGCAACAGCTCATTCAGCAGAAACCTCCCTCGGCAGTCTACACGTCTTCAACAGTTCCTGTGTTGAATTTTGTTTAAAAAATAGGTTATTTGTGTATTTATCGTTTAATATTTTGCTTATTTTGTGCAACATGGCTAAGTGCCCATTTAAAAAACCTAGTGAAGAATCACAGAAAAAGAGGTGAGCAATTGATCTTGAAATGAAGTTGCAAGTTCAACGATAGTGATGAAACAACGACAAGGTCCTATCAGTGATTGGAAAAGCTACTTCCATCATGCATACAGGACCTGAACCAGAAGCGCATATCCCTTTAGCACTATGACCATGACTGCTAAGGCACTAAGTCTCTTCAACATGTTGAAGGAGAAAGTGCAATCCTATTATGACTATGAATTCAACGCTTCTTCATTTGATTGGTTGGTTCATGTGATTCAAGCAGCGTTTTGCCCTGCATAATGTGAAAATGTATGGTGACTCTGCAAGTTCCGATGAGAAGGCTGCCAAGGAGTTGGTGGAGAAATTAGATAAAATTATTTGCCACATCAAATATTTAATATGGATGAGACCTCCTTGTTTTGGAAAAAAAATGCCAGAGCAGACAATTCATCCACAAAAAGCTAAAATCTATGCTTGGTTTCAAAGCTTATAAAAACTGTGTTATGATTCTGTTAGGGGGTAATGTGGCTGGATATAAACTGAAACCATTTGTGATATGGCACAGTGAGAATCCACGAGTCAAAAACATTATGAAGCATACCCTTCCAGTTCATTAGCGGAGATATAAGAAGCTGTGGATGACTCAAAAAATGTTTAGGGATTCTTTAATCAACTATAATGCGAGTGAAATGGAAAGCTATTGTGTGAAAGAAAAATGTAGAATTTAAAATTTTATCAATTCTAGATAAACTCTAGGTCATCCATCTTATATTGGTGATCTTCACCAAGTTCAAGGTCATGTTTCTCCCTCCAAGCACTACTTCATTGATCCAATCGATGGATCACGGAGTTCTTGCAGTGTTTAAGGCTTATTATCTACGGAGAACTTTTTCACAAGCCATTTCTGCTACTGAAGAAAACGACCAGACTCTCATGCTATTCTGCAAAGCATTCAGCATTTATCATGCTATTAAAAATATTGCTGTAGTTTGGGACGAAGTGATCTCTCAATGTATGAGTGGCATAGGGAAAAAGACATTAGAAAGGTTTGTGCATGATTTTGGAAGTTTGAAAAAAATGAAGGCCTTTGTTAATTGAGGGAAGAAATAATGGGCCTAGCAAACAATCTCAAAGTGAATGATGACGACATAGTTCAACTCATAGAAATTGCCCCTAAAATGTTGACCAACAAAGAATTGGTCGAACTGGAGGAACAACATGTTGCAGAAGAGGAAGAATGAGAAAAGGAAGAGAGAAAAGAGAAACAAGAAGAAGTAGTTAAACAATTTACAGTTAAGTGTGTCTTTCAGAAATGTTTCCTGCAGTTAACAATGTTCTCAAAATGGTTGAGAACATGGACCCCAATGTTGAACGCTACTTATTAGTAGAAAGGAAAGTACACAATGCATTTGCTTGCTATAAACAAGTTTATGATAAAAAGAAGAAGTGGAATAAGCAAAGCATATTGGACATTTTCATCAAAAAAACAAAGGTTACACAGAAGAGCTGCAGCCTGGTCCTTCACATAGGGAAGGTAATGAAGATGTGATTGCGGAAGAAGATTTGAGTGATTATTCTCCTGTTTTATAGTGGCAGTAATGCACAGTACAGTTTTATAATAAGTTTTATAATCACCAAAATGACAGTATATTTATTACTGTTAAGTCCTAACCCCTATAACTCTGTTGATTTAATGTATTGACTTATGTCCAAACCGACTTGCATCCTGTCGGATAGAACGGAACCCCGACGTAAGTTGAGGGATGACTGTAGTTAACACTTTAAGAACTAGAATGTTCATAAAAGAAAAGCTAATTTTCCGACACAATAATAATAAACAAACTTATCCCATGAGATTGATTGATTAATCATTATTGGAATGGATTCATCTTCTTCTGTCATATTCAGAAGTGTTGAGGGTTCTCTCATCTGTGGTCGAACAATACTAGTTCAATTTTGCAAAGTGTAATTTTAAAATTTGGGAAGCAAAGATGGGTTGCAGAATATACAGTTGGTGGAAATATCTTATTTGAAGGAGATATGAAATCTTGGAGTGATAGTGGTTAAAGACATAAAATTTAGGAGACATAATTGCTAAAATTGTGAGGATGGTGAAATGGATTATGTCAATGATACAAAGGACGGATGCATAGAAATAAGGAAATTATAGTTCCATAGAGCTTTGATCAAGCTGTGTATAGATTTCTGTACATAGAAGAGATATTGGAAAGTATCCAGAAAGACTATGGTTTCCTGTCTCTGGAATGTTGAGCATGAAGAAAGATTGAGGGAATGAAATTCCCTCAATCTTTCTTGAAGAAATCTATTGTGATCTGTTGTGATGAAGAAAGATTGAGGGAATTTCATTCCCTCAATTTTTCTTCATACTCAAGATTCCAGAGACAACAGAACAATGGAGGAAGATGTGGGAGAATAAGTGGCCATCGTGGAAGCTGCATTTTGCATGGAAAGGTGGCAGGTGATTGGAACTTATTATGCTGAGTTGGATACTGTGAGTATCCAACTTCTCCATACTGTGAGTGTAGAGACAGTGAATGCATCTAAGGCACAGTATGATGAGCTATCGTTTGTGACAGTGGAGACCTCCCACTGCATGCTTTTTTGATTTCATGGAGATCTGATAATATATTACAACTATCTCCATAATAGCTGAAGGAAGACCCTAAACATTTCACCAAGCACTAACCAAAATTTACACAATATTTATCATACTTCACTTAGTGCTCTGTCAGTGAATGAGTTCAATCTTATAGATGTGTGTACTATTTAGCCCGATAGTCCAGACATTTCAGGTACATTTTTTTTTCTAGTGCATTTAAACAACCAATATTCTGAAATCCACTTCACAATAGAAAAAAACACTACCAACTGTTCTGTCCTTACTAGATATATATACCCTTTCAAGTAGTTCATTATCTTTTTCATTTATAGAAAGCCATCTCACTGCAGTAGATCTCCACAAGCATTTGCACCATTCAACCCAACAATGTATTTTAAAAACACTAGCATTCAGAGCATGAATTATCTATTCCACTGACACTGTTTTTACCAATGAACTTGCCTACCTGCACTGTTTATCCCTAATATTTCTCATCCACAAAGATTCCTTTTATCTGCTTGATTACTTATTTAAAAATTTCTTACTTAGTTTATCACCATACTTGCACATTGAACCATTAAATATACTTCGTTATACTGCTGTATGAATGTGGTATGGCTGGTTGTTCTTACAATGATTTTTGACATTTCTTCTTATAGCACACAGTTGTCATTCAATAGAACCACCAAAAAATGGATTTATGAATTGTACTAATGGAACAAGATGGGGAAGCAAATGCTATTTTTCATGTATGCCAGGTTTTCACTTGGTGGGTAACCCTTCAGTTTCTTGTGATGCTAGTGAAAGTAGAATAAATTGGACTTCTTCATTACCCCTGTGTACAGGTAATAAAGTGAGTTTAAAAAATATATTTTTCATATTCTATATTTTATATCTGGAATACTACTCAAAATTAGCCAAAAAAAAAAAATTTAAGTAGCAGTTAATTATTAATTATTAATATACATAAGAATTGAATGATTAATCTTAATTCAATATCAAAAATTCTGTCATTCCTTGATGTAACAGTCTTATTAATATTTTGAGCACATTCTGGGCATTGGCTTATAATGCTTTGATTTATGGAACATACTCATCCTTTTAGTATTTGTTCTAAACTCTGAAGAATATGTGGAAGATATCATATGAGAATGCAGTTCTAGAAACAATTCTAGAATAAAGTGTTCTCTTACCAGATCATAAAAAAAACGATTGATTATCAGACCTCATGGAGTCAGTGCTCCATGAAGGCTGATAATACACATACGTAGCTTGCCTCACAATGTCTTAAATGCATTCACTGTCTCTGCACTCCTTATACTCTCAGGTAATACATTCCAATTGCTACCTGCAACACTCTTCATGAAAAAAATGTACTCCTCACATTCTCCTTATATAGCTTGCACGTATGGCCTTGTATTTTCACAGTCTCCCCCTACAGTAAACTTCCACAGGTAAGTTAGTAATAATCCCTTACCAACTTATGTTTCAATCATATTACTCCTCCTCTCCACTAGTGTAACTAGCATTTCCTTAATCTTTCTTCATACTCAACATTCTAAAGACTAGCAAATATCTTTATCAACCATCCTGGACTCTTTCCAATATCTTTTTTCACCCTTTTGAAAACCAGTTGACTAAATCGGTGCACAGCAATTCAAATGAAGCCTGGTCAAAGCCCTATACTAAGGAACCATTACTTGTTATAGAAGTAAGGAAATTCCACAATTCTATATGTCTGTCCTCCATTGACATAATCTGGTATGTTATTATTATTATTAAGAAAGACATCCAGGGAGTCAGGAACTCATCGAGAGAGGCCACATACTACATGCACCAGCTACTATACTTGTTCTTGAATTCATTCATACTGCTTGCACATACAACATCCAATAGCAATCCATTCCAATCATGCACCATTCTAAGAGACAAAAATCTAGCCCTTATCCCCTTCTTAGCAGTATTCATTCTCAGCTTCCAAGGATGCCCTCTTGTCCTTACTCCACCCTCCATAAAATGAAAAATTCCATCAACTAAAATCCTGTATGACCCTTTCAGAAGTTTGTAAGTCTCAATCTTATCACCTTCTCTTTCTCCTGTTTGTTAGTGTCTGCAGTCTACAAATTCTCAGTCTGTTTTCATAATCAGTATTCCACATCCTGATATCATTTTTAACACACTCTCCTTTGCACTGTATTCTTTATCTTTATCAGAATCACAACAGAATGAGGAGACCATACCTGTGTACAATAGTCCAAGTGTGATCTTATCAAGTCCTTGTAAAGAGGCCAAAATGACATCCTTAACTGTACATGTGAAAGTTCATTTCAGCATTGCAATTATCTTTTGAGTTGTATTCGCAATCTTTGCTACATGGCCCTTCAACTTCCTGTGTACTAACACTCGAAGATCTGGCCTTCTAGCATAATCCCGCCAATATAATACAACACTGGATATCTAATCACATCAAAGTGCATAACTTTATATTTAAATGACATTGAATGGATATCCATTATCCCATGCCCACAATTCCAGCTTATTTAGATCATTCTGTAAGTACTGTATCAGCTGCATTTCTGATTACCTTACCTATCTTTGCATCATCAACAAATATCTATATGTTGCCTGCCAAATCCTTCCCAATGTCATTAATGTAGATTGAATAACAGTGAACCAAGGACTGATCCTTGTGGTATACCACTGGTTACCTTAAATTTGCAGACTCGCATCCCTCGTATATATGTATACTACTTTTTGATATCTGTCAGTCAGCCATCCTATTATCCATGCTAATATTTTATAATCCAAACCCATATTCTCCAATTTATGCAACAGTCTTTCATGCCATATGCTGCCAAAAGCCTTAGCAAAATCCCAAATTATCATGGTGTATCCATTCCCCTTGTCTAGTTCAGTGGTAACATTATTATAGAATGTGAGCAATTTGCTAAAACATGACCTTCCCTTAGTAAACCCATACTGTTCATTGCAAAGTAGAGATTCACTGTCAACCCATTTCTGAATGTGAGCCTTAACCAATTTTTCCAAAATCTTCACCACTGGCGAGATACTGATTGGTCAATAGGTTGATACATCAGTCTTTGCACCATCCTTGTGCAATGGGATTACACACATTCTTTCCACTGCTGCAGAATCTTCAGTGTTCTTAGACTCAAATTATATTGCTTGGTCAAAGGAATAAATCATCTGAACACTCTTTTAGCACCCATGCTGATATCCCATCAGTCGCTATTGCTGAATTCTTATTCAGTTTGTACAACAGGTCTAATACCTGCTCTTCATAGCTGAGTTTCTTCATCCAGTGAAGAGATAGCAATGAACTCAATGTTGCATACACCAGGTTGATAGCTTTTAGCAAAATGGGCACTCATTAGTTGACCACCCTCTTCTGCATCTGTTACTCTCACACCATCTGCATTCTGAAATTATTTTTCATATTCATTCTTTCTTTTACTTGCAGCATATCAATAGAATTCTCGTGGGTTGTCTTTAGCTTGCAGAGCTAGTTTCTTTTCATATTCAGACTTAGCTTTCTGAACAACAGTTGTGACTCTTCTGGCCTGCAGCTCATAATTTGCATAACAGACATCATCCTTATGTACATGGTATTCCTTCCACATCATCCTTCTATTATGAATCTCTTGCTTAATAAGATTACACATCCATTTGACTCCAACCCTATTTATTCTTCGAACTCTTGGGACACATTCTGATATTGCATCATTTAAGTATTTTTTAAATGCTTCCTATGCATTGTCGATATTTTTTCCATCTAGTAACCAATACCATTCTGCTGAACTCATATACTCAGTTGGTCATAATTTCCTGCTTTGCAGTTCAGTATGCAACCTTTTCGGAATGGAACCTTCATAAACTTAGTCATTTCCAAAGTGAATACTAAATAATCACTATCACTAGGTTGATAGCTTTTAGCAAAATGGCTATTGTAAGTGTTTTTCATATTTCATAATGGCTATTGTAAGTGTTTCTCATATTTCATAAGGGCTATTGTAAGTGATTTTCATTCAAATTAAACATTAAACAGAAATCCTAACAGTGGGTACCAAGGAGCTGATTACTTCTTCACAACCTGTAAGTACTTATAGTGCATGAAATAAGCTATACTTATAGTTAAAAATCAGCCATGTGTAAGTTCCCACTATGCCTACCATACAAAAGCCAACGACAAACGAGCACCCTGTGTCTCACCAGTGCAGCTTCATCGATCGCCGACAGACCCACAAAGTGCCACAACTGTAAAATTTATGTTACTAATAAAAAAAAAGGGTATATTGTGAGTTCTGTTACCACCAGCTACATGCTTCTTGTACAAAAATAGATGAATTGACTCTCAAGCTATTTATCGACCTCAACCAGCCCTTTTTCTGTTCGCTGTATCTCCCTTCTGTAAAACAGCTACTAAACTTAGGCAAATGACTTGAAAACCTTGAACATCACATCAATGTTATGAATGAACTTTTTCCTCCAAAATAAGAGCACTGGATGCTAACCTCAAACTAATTGACAATCAGCACTGCAGTGCAAGCTCACCCTTGTCTGTGCACGAACTCCACGACCTAACTTTATCAATGGTACGTAACTCAATGGAAGCTAAAAACAAAAAATTTCAATTTTTTGTTTTTAGCTTTCATTTTTATTTTTAACTTTTAATTAATTAATTAATTTTTAACTGTTATTTTTAACTTTCTGATGGTAAATGGAAAATCACTAAAAAAAGACATCATCAAATTAGCAGAAGAATGCAACATCGATTCTAATATCATCAGGTACCATCGTTTTGGACCCATAAATCAAAGGAAGAACGGAACAAACTTTCCACTCCTCATAAAAGTGACTTGTGACATGCCAACAAACATATCTAAAGTAATAACAATGATCAATAACAAATTCAAAGACACTTGTCCCCAATCACTCATATGTGCTCGACTAGACCTAACATTTGCTCAGAGAGAACAAAGTCATCAACTTCGAAAACAACTAGAAGAAAAATGCCAAAATTGAAAAAACATTGGATCATAAACTACAAACAAGCTAAATTAGTGCAAAAATCAAGTGATGGCACTAGTAGCCACCATCGAGACCAGTATGCAGGCACTGCATAGAAAATGTACAAGACCCTTGCAGTCAAATATATGCCTCACAGAACCTTGCACATCCACTTCACCAACATCTGTGGCCTAAACTCTAATCTTAATAGTGTCCACTACCATCTTTAGTCTACCAAACTGACATACCTTGCCAGAGAGCACCCAACCTAGAATCACCCAACTTTGATCTTCTTTGGTTGAAAATATCCCTTCTCTGCTCAATCAAATTCATTTGCTGTCTTTGTCGTTCCCCTAATGCAACCAACCATTCTGAGCTCTTTAATTTCCTCTCTTTAAAAATTGATTTTCTCCAGCCCCACTTTCCTAACAGCAAAATCATCCTCCTAGGAGATTTTAATGTCCACAACACCAACTGACTTTCCTCCTCCAGTTGTACAGATCTTGCAGGCAGAGATGCTGAAACATTGCCATCACTAACGACCTTACACAGCTTGTTCAGATGCCAACCATAATACCAGATAACCCAAACCACTCTTCAAACACCCTAGATCTCTTCCTCACCATATGACCCTTCCAAATACACAGTGAATGTAGTGGGCCCCTAGATAATTCTGACCACAGTCTAGTGCTCATCTCCTCCCATGCAACAACGCTTACACAGCCACTCATACAAGAGAGGCTATATATTGCACATCGACAGCCCTTTAGTGGCCCAGTTCATTTAGTTTAGTTTGTTCAAGTTCTCTTGCAAAGCCATATCTGCTCTGCTCTGATCCTCGTGTTTCTTTTGCCCTTGATATGATCTACAGAATTGCATATCACCGTTCAAACTTTTCCCAATATCGTTAACACACAAGTTAAACAGCACTGGCCCAAAACAGACCTTTGGATCACACTGGTGACATCCTTAACAGGAAAATCATCAGTGTGCCTCATACAACTTGCTGATACTTATCAGTCAGCCAATCTCCAAACCAACAGCTAAGCTATTATAATGGGACATTGTGCCCTTCAGTTGGAAAAGATCCGTATTCGATTTTCATCATGACAAAAGGAATCTTTATATGGACTTTTTCAATTGAGGGTGAGTTAGCCAATGTCTACTGGAAACTCTGGTTTTTCATCCTTCATACAAACAAATCGGCAATGACAACACATGCAGTTTACAGACAAAAAATACTACTGTTGTTTGGGGTGGGCAGTAGATGGCATTGATGGTAGTCCTGTCATTGTGTAGTTAGAGAATTAAGTAATAGGGGAAGTTGATGAGATATGGGTAGTGGAATAGACTAGAGTACCCTCCCATGATGAGTCTTTGTACTCCTTGAAGGTGTCATGTAATAAATAATAAAAATCTAAATGTACTAATCTATGCATCTGCATTGTCCAGTACACTTTTCACTTTGCTATAAGTTGATTGCAGTGAACCGGTGCTGCTCAAAGAATGCTGCTGTTGTCAATGTCAATACAATTCTGAATCTTGATACTTGCTAACCTCTCCAACATTTTAACCACAACTTCAGACAGATTGGCCTATAATTCAAAGCTTTAGTCTTATTGTTTCCATTATGAAGAGGAATAATTTTGCTCTTTGCAAACTTGGCCCATTACAAGACTTCTGTTAAAGAAGTATGTCAAGGTAGTTAATTCTCTGGAATATACCCTCAAAATAAGGTATATCAAGCTTGATTCTTCATTCTTGATTCTCCTAGTCATTCACCATCAGTCTCTCTTCACCCTTTCCACTGCACCTAAGTTCTGTATGATGTCATATTCATGAGGATGAAATACCTTAATGAATTGCTCATTTATTATCTCAACTATATCCTCAGCAGTGGTTATCACAATTTTTCGCAATCATTATCATCTTTCCATAATAATTTCTTCTGCTGACTGGTACTGATTAGCTAACTGTTGCTTATACTGCACTTTTATTGCTCTTATCAAGCAAGTACCTTTCTCACCTGCTTTTTACTCCTTGTTCATGAAACTATTACCACTCAGTTTGTTCTGCCTCTATAATGTCTTCTTCCAGATTCTAGGTCTAACCTCTTCATTTCATTGATCTGCTTTCCATCTAGTTTTTTATTCTAACTTACAGATATGATATATCTGTAGGTTATCTGCTGAACTTTTCATAATCATTAGTCATAGAGAGAGAGAGAGAGATCCTCATATGGCTGCTCATTATCTAGGCAATTACTTTATGGTTACTCTCACTAGCCGGAGAAAGATTTCACACCTCATCTGATTACCTACCATAACAATGTTTACTGAATAATGGTTGTAAACACACTTTCTCAAATTTTTTTTTGCTCCCTTTGATTTGTAATGGTTTTAATTAAGCTGCCTCAATATCTCACAGCAAGTGAACATAAGGTCAGGTGAACTATGTTAAGAGAACTACTGAGGAAGCTTAATTAAAGCATTACAAATCCTAAACTCTGCAACCACACACCTTCAATCTATCCTCATAGGGAACCTTCTACAGACCCTGTCATGAGCTTGTCATTTGTCTCTGAACAATCTCCACCACCTCCCAATCCCCAAGAAATGTGGGTGACCAAATCTGTGCACAGTGGTCAACATGTGGCTGAATCATAGCCTTATAAAGAGGGATAATAACCTCCCTATCTTTACTTGCAAATGTGTTGTTCGTCATCCCTGAGCTATTTTGCCAACTCTTGCGATATGTCCTCTGAATTTCAAATCTCTATCCACCATCATCCCCTCCCGATCCCTAGCCTCATCAATTTCTTGTAAACTAGAACCATCAATGCTGGCCTGGTTGGCCGAGTGGTTAGAGTATCTGCTCTCCAGCCAAAAGGCTGTGGGTTCGAATCCCACTGTAGGCATGGATGTTTGCGATTGTCTGTGAAAATACTAATAGCGGTGATGGGCGGTAGATGGCATTGGTGTAGTAGCGGTTTGTTGTAGCTGATAGAGACAGAGAGCTGTAGAGCATGTGTCCTCCCTCGATGAGTCTTTGGACTCCCTGGAGGTGTCATGTAATAATAATAATAAAAAATCAAAGGGAGCAAAGGAGAATTTTGAGAAAGTGTGTTTATGGACATTACTCAGTATAAACATTGTTATGGTAGGTAATCATTTTCTAACAACTTATGATTGTTAAAGGACATCTTCTCATTATGATTTAACCTGCTTGTTAATAAATTTTGATAACCAAACTAAGCTTGCAGTAAAATTAGTGTTGTTTAAATTAATGGAATATATTGGCTGTGATCTTTGTGTCAAATGACTTTTGAAATTTAGTTACTAAATCTTCCATTTGTCACTTTCATAATTTCATTACTATGTCTACTGTATTTGTATGAATACAAATGTTCTCTTATAAGTGCCTTTTTTCTTAATTGTGCATATTTTAAAATTTGCAAAATTCTTGTATTTGATTATAAAAATGATTGCCGTCTGTATTAGATGGCAATCATGGGATATTTTCTAACTGAAAAACTAATATTTTCAACCCATAGTGACAAACTGACTCTTCAGAAAGAGTTAATGCATTTAGCCTTTAGTTATGGTTCTGTTAATCACCTCCAACTGAATGTTAATAAATGTAATCTCTAAATTAGAGTAATTGTATGAATAGTTCCTCATTAGTATATATATATTTTTTTCATACAGAAGTAAAACTTGCATTTTACTTCAAATGCTTAATTTTATATTTAAGTATATATTAAAAAAAACGATGAGATACTTTTCTTATTAGTCTTAACTGTGGAATATCTTTTCCTTAGTAAAGAAAAGGCATCTATCTCGAGATACTCATTGCAAAAAGCCAGAAGATATACCAAATGGTTTAGTGCTTTGTGAAGCCAAGGCTGAACATGATCTATACCCTACAGGTACTATATGTCAATATTTCTGCCATCCTGACTACACATTTTTGCATAAACCACCTGATAATGGATTGGTTGTTTGTAAAGGAGGAGTATGGAGCAAGAAACATCATTTAACATGTGCTGGTAAGCTTTTTGTTGGTATTGCAGAATTGATATGAAATATAGATTTGAATATCAAATAGCATACATACATATCACATATGAGGGGAAGTAGAGAATGATTTCAGATATGCAGTAGTGAAAGTGACTATAGCTATTCAGAGTTGCAGTAGTTGTGAACAAAGGCTTATAATGATGTGATTGTGGTTTTGCTATTTTCTGGATCAACAATAATGGTAAAACTCCAACGTAGCATTTTTGTGTTACAGCTATGCATGTGTTAACTAGACACACACACACACACACACACACACACACACACACACATATATATATATATATATATACACTGATTCTGCAGAAAAAATCCCCATTTTGAACCCCACTGAAAAATGTCCTAAACATTTTTTAGGACATTTCTCCAGTGCTTGAATACATAAAAAGTGAAGTTAAATGATCCAAAATTCTTAACATTGAGCATCTTTACTTACAGTTTGTATGACCATGTGACCATGACCATTGTATGGGCTGCAGCAACATAAGTTTATTTTTATTTTATGTTCATTGTGATGCTATTGCATAATTTTTAGGTTGAGTGTTGCTGTGCGATATTTGTGATTCAAATGCAGTGTTTTGTTAAATTTTTTAGACAGTATTTTAAATTCTACATTCCTTATTTAATGTTCTGGAAAAAAATGCAGTGAGAGGGAGATCACTGCATAAGTCAGCATGAATGACAAAATAAATGGCTTGGATTTTTCGAGAATGGTATAGTTCTGAGAGTATAACATGTATGCATGGGGGAGATGTTGTAGATATTGATGTAGAGAGGTTGAATAAGAGAGATGAGTGAGTGAGTGTGGGTATGCAGGAAGTGTGATATGCTGATGGACCACAGAGTATGGAGCATGGCATCACAAGTGAATGGATTTGAAGAAATCGAAGAAAAGAATGGACTTCAAGAAATCAAAGAATGAAGATAAAAACTAGAGTGCAGTTAATTTGGCTGATGGCAAAAATGCATGTGCAACTGTTGGTAAGAAGCAAAAAGTGAATAATAGAAAAATAATTATTCAAGATTTGAAAGCGAGAAATGAAGTGTAAGTGAAATGAAGAGAATTGTAGATGTGCATGGAAAAGTGAAATCAATGATGACTCTATGAAAAAGGTAATGAAAGACTCTTGAGTGGTGTTGTATTGGGGATTCACTTATTATATTTGATATTCGATGATTACTATGATTGAAGCATTGTAAATGAGGAGTAAGTGAGCAAGAGTAGTGGCAGTAGGAGCAAATGACTTGGCAGAAATGAGAAAAATATAAGACTGGATATTAGGTGATTGTTGAGAAGAATAAAAGATAATAGTGTAATAGGAGAGGAAGTCGGTGTGTTACCCTGATGTGATAATGATGAGTTGAGGCAGAGATCATGAATGGCATGTTAGCAGAAATGTGTGAAGAGAAAGGAGTGCAGTTTTTGAAAATGTGTGGGATGAGTGAATTGCATTTGAATAGTTCAGGTGTGAGTAATTTGGAGAGGCTGCTGGTGGAAGAGTGCAGAGAATGGATCTGAGCAAGTAAGAAGCAATGTGGAGGCACAGAAGAGTAAGGATGGAGGAATTGAAGGAGTGTTTATGAATGGAGAATGAGAGGAAAAGGTGTGCAACAGGAAAATGTTGATTCATTTTTAACAGTATAAATGAGAACACAGACTGATAAGAAAATAACTATTCGTTGCTGATATTTTTCTGGTATTCTATCCAGCATCTTTAGAGCACTAAAGCAGTTTGTTACAGTATGAGAAACAACAATTCAGGGACTAGTTTGAACAATTGTAAAATACAATTGTAACATCCTAATTAAACTTTTATCTTTGTGTTGTAACATACAACACAAAAACTAAAGTCCTAATTCGGCACCATCTGTATTGGGAAAACAAAAACAGAGAAAGCAGGTATTAATTAGGTCTTAAGATGACTGTATCCCAAATCTTTTATTATTATTATTATTATTATTATCCAGGCCTCCATGGAGTCAAAAGACTCATCGTGGGAGGTCCTTCCTAAGAAACACAAAGTCTATCAAGACTCATTATGATAGACTTTGTGTTCCTAGGAAACACAAAGTCTATCATACCACTCCTTAAACTCATCGACTGTTCTCACTCTCACCAATCCATCAGGCAATGCATTCCATGGTTCAACCATCCTCCATGAAAAGAAACCACTCCTCATCCTCTTGCTCACAGTTTCCTTTCATAACTTCCAGGGATGACCTCTTGTCATCACTCCTTCCCTCTGTTCAACCAAGCAAAAGAACTCCCCAGTGTGAACCCTGTAACCACCTCTCAACAGTTTAAAAGTCTCAATCATATCACCTCTCCTTCTTCTATTCACCAAACTCTGCAGTTCACATTACCTCAGCCGATCCTCATAACTAACATTGTACAGTCCTGAAACTATCTTTGTTATCTGCCTTTGTACCCTTTCCACAGTTAATTTATCCCCTTCAAATCCTGGGGACCAAATCTGAGAACAATAGTCTAAGTGTGGTCTGATCAGAGTCTTATACAACGGAATGATAACCCTTTTATCTCTGCAGGTCAGTGACAAATTTTTACTGCCATACTTGTTGAGATTTGGAGTATGTTTCAGGGCTTCTGTTGATTCCAAAAACAATCTCTCTGACTTATAAAAACTTCTGTGTAGTACACATTTGAAGACAGGAAAATGGTGGGAGTCAAGATGACAAGGACACTGAGCATAAGAAAGGCTGAAAAGAAATGAATGTGTAAGAAGACAAAGGAATAGGATGGCATTGGATGTGGAGATGGGAGCATTTGGGTTTGGAGAGGGTTCTTGGGATGATGATGAGAGAGGAATGGCTCAGTGAAAGCATGGAGAAGATGTAATAAGTGGCATTAGTAAAACCTATTATAGATCCAGAAATGAACTACTGTTTGTATACTCTTGTTAGAAGTATCAGAAATAAAGGGAACAAAATTGTTACATTGATTGAGTCGGTGGGATGTGTTTGAATGAAGGTGACATCCTGACAGTAATAAAGATTGATGAGTGTGTTTTCATGAAGATAGAAAAGGCAAAAAGGGAGGTGGAGTGCTTATATTTTTTATAATAATCTTGTGATTATAATAAACTTAGAAATCTTTTAATATGTTAAAAAAAATTATTCTTTTAAGTTTTTAAAATGCTTTTTCAAACTCACTAAATGTAATATGTGTTTCTAAATTGTATTCTCTTCTTTTCTCTTAATTTTAGGCAAAAGGCCAGGTCTATACATGATCGTCCTTTTCTAAATCCATTCTGTACTTCTAAAATAAAGTTTTCAGAATATTTGATTAGTTTGTTATTTAAAATTCTGCTATATATTTTATAACAGGCATTTAGTATACTTATGCCTCTATAATTTTTAGGGTCATCTTTACTACTTTTTTTAAAAATAGGGATCACAGTTGCTTTTTTCCATTCTTTTTGGGGGTTACTAGTTGAATAGAACCTTATTCCTATATATTTATATAATTCTGAACCTAACCTATCTTCTCCTGGTGACTTTCTGTTTCTTGTTTCTTTCAGGCTGATTTTTAATCAGCCTGAAAGATCTTTACTCTTCCACAATTAGAAGAATTTAGAAATTCTTCTAATTTCAATTCGGTGTTTAATTTTATGCTTTTTTTTAGTATCTCTACTTAAGTGTTTCAAAATCTTATATGTACATTGGGTCTTATTTTATATAAATCAGTTTTAAATTAGAAAGTATGAAAGATTGTGATAATTAGGATAACCTCCACCCTATTTGCTAACATAGAATGAGTTTTATGACTCTGGTGATAATATTACACGGCTAAGGAATTATCAGTGCCCTTGACCATGTTGTTTAATCTGAGTCTCGGGTCTGGCTTAGTCCCGAAGGCGTGGAAAGAGGGGAAAATAGTTTCACTGCATAAAGGAGGATCCAGGACTATGGTTGCAAATTACCGACCGATCAGCATATCAGGAGTCGTTGTCAATGTCTTGGAGAAAGTAGTCAAGGGAAAAATACAGGAATGGATTGATGAAAATGAGATACTGTACAGAGGACAGCATGGCTTTGTGAAGGGTAGATCATGCCTCAGTAACTTGCTCAAGTTTTATAACAAGGTGATGACTGAACTGGATAAGGGAAATGGGTTTACAGTGATACTGCTGGACCTGGCAAAGGCGTTTGACAGGATACCACATGGAATTCTAATCCGTAAACTACAACATATGGGAATGGATATAGGGTTGGTGAGATGGATAGCTGGGTGGTTGATGGAGAGATATCAAAGAGTAGTTTATTCAGGAGTAGAGTCCAAAAGACGGCCTGTGACTAGTGGTGTGCCACAGGGTTCTGTTCTTGGACCACTGCTGTTTAATCTGTTCATTAACGATATTGGGAAGGGTCTAAGTGGGGCAGTTCATTTGTTCGCTGATGATGCAAAGTTGGGTAGGGCGATAGTGAATGCAGAAGATGTCAAAGTCTTGCAAGATGACTTAGATAGATTGGAGTTCTGGACTAAGGAGAATGGATGTCAATTTAATGTGACAAAATGTAAGGTTATGCATTTCGGAGTGAAAAGATTAGCAGCAGTATACCACATTGGTGGAACTATACTCCAAGAGATTGATGAGGCCAGGGACTTGGGAGTGTTGGTGGATAGGGAAATGAAGTTTAGGGGGCACATTGCGAAAGTAGCTAAATCAGCTCATCAACTCACTTGGTTGTTGAAAAATACCTTGACGAGCAGAGACAAGCAAGTTATTGTACCTCTGTACCGAACCCTGATAAGACCTCATCTCGACTACTGTGCCCAGATTTGGTCACCTCGGTTCCTTCTTGATGGGGAGGAGGTGGAGAGGATCCAGAGGCGAGTGACTAAGATGATAGCAGGTCTATGGAATGAACCATATGAGAACAGGTTGAAGATTTGTGAGTTGCAGAAACTAGTTGATAGGCGGAAAAGGGGAGATATGATTGAGACATTCAAATTGCTAAAAGGATTCTATAGGATTAATTCAGAGGATATTTTTGAGATCAGGACTGGTGGTGGGAGACCTAGGGGACACCCATGGAAGCTGGGCAAGAGCGTGGTTAGCAGGGGTGTTAGAGCTGGGTTCTTTACTTTTAGAGTGGTAAATGAGTGGAATAAGCTGCCAGAGTCTGTTGTGGGTGCTATGACAGTGAACGAGTTCAAGGCAAGGTATGATAGATACTGTGAGAATGTTGAACAGTTGTGTGAACATGATGTTTAGGGCCTCCCTCGATGAGTCTAAGGACTCCCTGGAGTAACCCGTAATAATAATAATAATAATTACATAAATTCGGTAGAAGATTTCGTTCTTTTGAGGCCCTAGGTGCAATTTTGTTATAAGGCCCTTTATGTAAAAGTGTTTTTTTTATATTAAAAAGACAATAAAATCCTTTTATATTAACAAGTTTTTTCTTTATTTATAATTATTTAGTTAATTTGTCTAGTTACTATTACAACTAAACAAATTATATTAGAAAATAAATAAATATAAATGTTCACTAAATTTTTAGAGGCATATTATCATTTTGCTATAGAATTGTCGAGGCCCTAGGTGTGCACCTATTGGGTAATCTGCCACTGCATAAATTTCTGTTTAAGAGCACTCATTAATTTCTATTTTTACTTTACTATTTCTGTTTTACCCTGATTTCATTTTCAGAGAAATATTATTAATTTCTTTTGCAAACTGTAGTCTGTTTAAAACAGACATATATTAAATGATTGTGCATGAATATGATTCCCATCCATTCTACACTTGAATTTAAGTATCAAAAACATATTTGATTGTTAGATTACAATAAACAGGTTTGTACATTTACTATAATCTTGCCATATACACAGATGAATAACTTTTGTGTTTTTATAGCACTTTTTTGCTCAAAACCTGAAGTTCCAGCACATGGCTACTTACAGTGTTTGTCACCATCAGATGATTCCAGTAATTTTAGTGGAAAGCTACCAAAAGATAACAGTATCATCAAATATGGAAAAGGAACTATCTGCAGGTATCAATGTGAACCTGGTTATTCAATCCCAACATCACAGCTGGAGAGAGCTACTGTTGAATGTGTTGTACCCACTTGGAACAGTACAACAATCCCGGACTGTAAGCGTAGGTCTAATCATAAATAAAATTTTTTTTTCATGCAGATTAGTAAATTTTGCAATTTGTTACAGTTGACTGTTCTAATGTTAGTCATGTTACTGTAATTATAACTGTCTTTAGGTAACCACTGAATGTGGGCTGTTCAGCATGTGCATGTGCTCACATATGCATTCTTCTTTTCCTAGTTCTTAGTCGGGTTTACCAAGCTTTTTGAAGATAATCTTCTTTAGCTTGCAGAACTTCTAAGGTTATTTATAAATATCAATTTCTTCAAATTTTTTTTTTGTTTGCGCTCTTCCAGTCCAGGATTCCCATCTCAGCTAATTCATTTTGGATGTTATTCTCCCAATCTTGCCTTGGTCTTCCTCTAGGTTTCTTTCCATCGGGTCTTGAAGGCTTGTTTAGTCATTCTCTCTTCACCCATTCCTTTCACATATCCAAGCCATCTCAATCTGCAAGCTCAGACTTCATCAAATAGAAGTAGAAATCTGTATAGTTCTTGTTTATGTCTTCTTCATTCACCTGTTGTGTTATTGTTATCACTTACAGGTTGAAAGATTTTTCTGAGGATTTTATTTTCATGGATCTGCAAATCTTTTGCATCTTGGCCTGTTAATTTCCTTGTTTCTGTTTCATATAAAACACTAGATCTAATTGTCTTGTATATTTCCATTTCCATTTCCACTCTGCTGGATGGAATTTTGAAGATAATAAATGATATGTATTCTGGCTTGTATTTTTGTGCTAATATTAACTTGAATAAGCAATGTTTCAAGGTTG
The DNA here is from genome assembly GCF_054136105.1 of Typopeltis vanoorti. Classification (NCBI taxonomy): domain Eukaryota; kingdom Metazoa; phylum Arthropoda; class Arachnida; order Uropygi; family Thelyphonidae; genus Typopeltis; species Typopeltis vanoorti. Next base: position 123,022,567 of record NC_143555.1, on the reverse strand, counting down.
TCTTTGATGTTATCTTCACTAAAGTACAATAAAATAAGAATAAGATTCATAGTTGTATTTTCTTTCTATAAAAATTGCAATAGCCTATTTTAATGCATTCCTACTTATAACATTAGCAATGATTTTTGTATTTGGGCTTTCAAGGAAAAAAAAATATTAAATCTGAAAGCTGTTATTTATTCCAGCTAGAAAATGAAAACTGCATCTATTTTCTGATATGTGCTCTCAAGGGAGGTATACAGGATACTAGAGTACTACACAATTGAATTTACATTACTAGTCTATTATGAAAAATTTTCCTCCCAAATTAATTTCACTTGTCAACACTCGAATATTGTCAGATATTATATTTCCATCTTAGGGCACTTCTGATGGCATCAATCTATATTTTTGCTTCCTTTGGATCTTTTTCATATAAGAAAAATATCCAGATCTTGTCAAACACCTATTTTGCTAACTTTTCCTCTCCCATTCAATTTAAGTAACTGTACTATCTGAAATTAGCTCTGATCACATGTTCCTGAGCATTAACAATGTCAAGTTCTTTCCTAATATCTTCATTTTTTATATGATTCTGTCATTGATATCATCTATTAACTCTCCTAATTTTTCTCAGAATGTGCATATCCATGGTTTCCAGTTTAGTCCTGTTTTACTTCTTCCATAATTCTCCCATTCATAAGTTAAAATTGTTTTGGGCTAATATCGTATATTGTTTTGGGCATATAAATTCAACTGGCTCTCCCACACACCAGTTTTGCTTAGTCTAGTCTCTGTTTCCATATTTAATTTGCTATATTCATTAAAATTTATGCTAGATAGCTGCAATATTCCATTTATACAATAAGATCTACATTTATTGCTAATCGTTACCCATCAAACTATGCTTTAAACTCATTCAATGTATCTACATTCACCACCATGTCTGGCAATGTATTCCACTCAGTAATCACTCTCCATGCTAAGAACTTACTCCTTATGTCCTGCTCACTCTCCTTATACAGCTTCGAGGCATGTCCCCTTGTTCTACCTCATTCTCCCATTCTATGGAAAATTTCTTCCATATTAATCCTTTACCAACTTAAATGTCTCAATCATATCACCTCTCTTCCTCATTGACAGGCTTTACAAATTGCATTCCCTCAATATGTCATATCCCACATCCCTAAAACTGTTATCACCTTAGTCAATCTTCTCTGGACCCTTTCCAATATATCCTCATCACCATGAAACCCAGGGGGCCAAATCTGTGTACAATAATCCATACTACCAGGTATGATCAAGGCCTTATACAATGGAACCAGAACCGCTTTATTTCTGCCAGTTAAGGTCTTCTGCATCATTGCCATAATCTGATGTGATGTCTTCAAAACTGGTACAATGTGACTTCTGAACTTCATATCCATGTCTACCACCACTCCAAGGTCTCTTATCTCCTCAACTTCCTCCAAAATTTCCTTGCCGAGTGTATACTTTACATCCCATTGTTGCCTACCATATTTCTGAACCTTACACTTTGCAACAATAAATTGATAGTTCCATACTGTTGCCCACTCATACAATCTATTCAAGTATTTCTGTAAGACCACAACATGTGCTTGATTCCTCCTATTATGCAAAACTGTTCTGTCAGAACAGTTTTGCATAATCTGCAAACAGTTCTTATGTGAACTTATGGGAATATAATTCCCATACAAATTAATAAGCTTCATCAGTGAAACAATTTCATCTCCCTTATTTCTGATACTCCTGGCATTTGTAAATAAACACAGCAGTTCACTTTTTTGGTCTATAACCAGTCCTACCCAAACCATTTGTTGATTGTGATTTCCCCACTACGCCTGCCCTTTCCCAATCATCTTTATCACTGTTACCACATATATTCATTCAGTCTTGCCCTCACATCCCGATCTGTTTCATTTTTCTCATTTCTCAACCCCCATTCTTTCCTTTTATGTCAGAGAATGACAGAAAAGGAAAGAATGGGTAGTTGAAAGAACTGAAGAGCAGTAGAATAAGTTGCACAAGACAGAAGTAACTGGAGGAAATGGATCTTGTGCTGCCTCTGTGCCATAGTGCACAAAGAGGATAAGTAATAGAATTTGGATATGTGTATCAGCAAGATAGCTGTTTTGCCTCCAGTTGGAAAATGATCATGCAGTTTTAACTTGGAATGTGGTAAATCATACAAAATTGAATAAAAGAAGTTGAACTGTAAGGTGGGTAATTGACAGACTGAGAAGGCAGTTGGAAGTAGTTCCTTAGCATTACATCTCTTGATCACTTCCCAGCATTGCAAAGCTGAAATATTTTCAGCTTGTTAGGATGTACTTTATCATATGAATATGAAAAGGACATCAATTTTTTTTCAGTAAATGATATAATAAATGATGTAAATGATATAATAAATATTTAAGGATCTGTGGTCGGTCTGGCTATATGAGAAGAACGAAAATGTCGACGTATGTGAGAAGTGTAGGGATAGGCTGGAGCATTTAGGAATGGAAGCTGACATCGGGACCATAGCGGAAGAACTTCGGCGAGAGTTCATGAAAATGAAAAATGACCTTCATCTTCTGCATGAGGAATTGGAAGTGCTCGGTAAGGAGATACTGGAAGTTAAAACTGAGTTTAATGTGTTAAACAGAGAAAATAGGACTATAGAGATTACTTTAGCTGAAGTAACTAGAACAGGATTATGTATGGGTGAGTCTTTGGTGAATAATGAAGTAATAAATTGTATGGGAGTGATTGGGAGTCAAGAAATAAAACCACAAGAGGTCTGGAAGAAACGAGATGTCGTGAAAGTGGGGGGGGGGATAAGTAAAAGAGCGCTGCGTAATGAAACTGTGAGAGTCATGCTGAATAGCATAGAAAATGAGTCCATGAGTGACGTTTGTGTGGACTTGAATGAAGTTAAGAGTGGTAAGATATATGGTGATTCTATGATTAAGGGTATGGAGAGCAGTATGGCTGAGGAGTGCTTGGCTAGTGGGACAATAGAAAGAGTGGCTTTAGCAATAAAGAGAGGGCATGATGCAGACAAGATGATAGTTATGGTGGGTACAAATGACCTTAGTGGTGGTATAAATCGGGTAGCAAAAGATTTAAGAACATTGTTAGATATTGTGAAGAGGAAAAGGTGGGGGGATAGTGTGTGTGCGGCCTCGTTTTGACAATTACGAGTTAAGTAGACGAGCGATGATAATGAATGATATGATTGCAAGAATGTGCAAAAAAAAAAGAGGTCTGGAATTTGTTGATGTCTGGAATGTGTTTGAAGGAAAAAGACAGTTGTATACTAGAGATGGGCTGCATCCGGACATGGAAGGACATAAGCGATTGAAGAAGTTGCTTTTTTCTGAACAAGTTGAAGTAATTGGGCAGGGAAACTAATATTGAAAAGGTTGAGTGTAAGAGAGAGAAACTTTAGCAGTGATTGTATATTTATTGATCCTTATTCACAGAATAAATTGCAGAAGAGAGGGGATAAAAATCGGCATGGGACTACCTGAAATTAGTGACTTGTATATCAGTTCTAAAGCCGGTACAAGAACTAGAGGGAATGTGCAATTTTTGTATACCAATGCAAGAAGCATTCGAAATAAGAGAGAAGAATTTTTGGCATTAGTCAGTGCAATTTCACCAAAAGTTGTAGGCATTAGTGAAACTTGGCTGTCAGCAGAAGATGTGATCACTGGAATTGAATGCGATGGGTACAGTATTTTCAGGGAGGATAGAGAAGATAGAACAGGGGGAGGAGTAACTGTTGATGATAGCTGATGTGTTGCAGCCAAAGAAAGTAGTATCAAGATGATAGACATGTGAACGAGAGTTCATTTGAGGCGGTCTGGTGTGAAATAGTGACCAACGCAACCAAATATACAGTTGGATGCTGCTATAGGCCAGGGGGTACAGGGGGAGATATTGAATTCATGCATCAGCAAATTAGTGCAATGAGTGCAGGTTTAGTGATTATCATGGGGGATTTTAATTATGGTGATATCAATTGGAAGGAGGAAATTTCACGTAATAAAAAGGAAATGGAGTTCATACATCTTCTACGAGATAATTACTTGAAACAGCACATAACTGAAGGGACGTGGTGTGAGAGTGTTGGACCTGGTTATTGGTTCAGAGGATATATGCATAAGTAAGGTGTTCTCGTTACCTCCAATTGGTGAAAGTGATCATGTGGTATTGACTTGGGAGGTTGCAAAATCTGTGGATTTTTCTGTTAAGAAGGGATATATACAGGACCAGGGGGCGTACCGCCCCAGTGTGCAATGTGTGCGATGCACACAGGCACCAGGATAGTAAAGCTGCCAAAGAGGAGGAAATACTTTAAAAAAACGTTTTTTTAAAGTGATTTTTTTATTGGGAGGGGGGGATAGGGGCACCAACTAAAGTTTTGCACACAGGCGTTGGCAGAACATATTGCAGGGGAAAGATGTTAGCAGTGCATGGGATAAAATCAGCGGGTATCTGAGGAAAGCAATATCAAATTGTGTCCTCATGGTCAGGAAGACAAACAAGGTAGGCGTTAGATGGATGAGCAGTAGTATCAAGCTTGATCTGCAAAAAAAGAAAATGTTATGGAGAATGTACAAGGAGAAATGCGATCAGTACACTCATGAGCAGTACAAGGCTCAAGCTAGGAAGGTTACCAACATAGTAAGAAAAGCTAAATCAGATTATGAGAAGACCTTAGCCAATGAGATCAAGGGTAATCCCAAAGAGTTCTTCTGCTATGTGGCAAGTAAAAGGAAGAATGACTTTGGAAGGATAACTTTAGTGGGTGCTGATGGTATCGAGGTGACAAAATCAGATGTAATAGTTAAGTTACTGAGTGATCACTTTTCAAAAATCTATCACCCAAGTGAGGATATCTCTGTACCTGTAGCAATAACTAATGTGAGAATTGAAGCTAAGAAATCAGAGGTATTTAATATATTACAAAATTTAAATGCAAACACTGCTGTAGGTTTAGATGGAATATCAGCTTGGGTGTTGCGTGAATGTGCAGAGGAATGTAAGAGTGGTTGACAGACCTCTCTTACTTGGATATTTAACTTAAGTTTGAACTCTGGTATGGTCCCTAGGGAGTGGAAGTTAGGCAAAGTGGTTCCTTTGCATAAGGGTGGCTCTAAAACTGCAGTAGTTAATTACAGACCAATCACCATCTCAGGAGTAGTGGTAAAAGTATTGGAAAAGTTGGTTAAAGACAAAATTCAAGAATGGGTGGATCAGGATATGATACTCTATGGAGGCCAACATGGTTTTGTTAAAGGTAGATCCTGCCTTAGCAATCTATTAACTTTTCATAATAGAAAAGTTAATAGATTGTCTGTGTTGGACAAAGGAACTGGCTACACAGTGGTACTTCTGGATTATTCTTAAGTTAAATATCCAACTAAGGCTTTTGACAGGTTACCTCATGGAACACTGTTATGCAAATTGGAGCAGATGGGAATGGATACTAAATTGGTGATATGGATAGGAGAATGGCTCAGGGAGAGATACCAGAAGGTGATGTATGGAGGAGCTGAGTCCAGGATGAGGCAGGTGACCAGTGGTGTACCTCAGGGCTCTGTGCTTGGGCCCTTGTTGTTTAATTTGTATATAAATGATATAGGAAATGGCTTAAAGGGAGATATTCAGTTGTTTACTGATGATGCAAAGTTTGGTAGCGCAATAAAAAATCAAGCTGATGTTGAAAGTTTGCAGGATGATTTAAATAAGCTGGTAGAATGGGCAAAAGGTAATGGAAGTCAGTTCAATGTGGAAAAGTGTAAAGTAATGCATTTTGGGATTAAAAGATTACCAGCTGTGCACTACATTGACGGAACAGTACTCCAAGAGATTGATGAGGCTAGGGACTTAGGGGTTTTGATAGATAGGGAGATGAAGTTCAGGGGGCACATTGCTAAGGTGTCCAAGATTGCATATAGAATTACTTGGTTGTTGAGGAACACACTAACATCCAGAGATAAAGAGGTTATTATTCCCCTTTATAAAGCATTGATACTTCCACATTTTGATTACTGTGCTCAGGTCTGGTCACCTGGATTCCTTGGAGATGAGGAGGCTGTGGAGAGGGTTCAGAGAAGAGTGATTAAGTTGGTGAGTGATGTAAAAAATGCTCCCTACATTGATAGATTGAGAGCTTGTGGATTGCAGAGGTTGGTTGATAGGCGGAGAAGAGGGGATATGATAGAAACATTTAAATTACTGAAAGGTTTTTATAGGATCGATGCAGGGGAAATGTTTCAGCTGTGTGATAGTGATGGAAGAACAAGAGTTCATCCCTGGAAATTAAAGAAGAGTGTAGTTAACAAGGGTGTGAGAACAAGGTTTTTTGCCTGGAGGGTGGTGAATGAGTGGAATCATTGCCTGACTTAGTTGTGAGCTCTTCATCTGTAAATGAATTCAAGAAGAGATATGACAGATATTGTTTTGCTAGTTTTGGTCTCCCACGATGAGTCTACTGACTCCATGGAGATACCCATAAAAATAATAATAATAATTTAGAACATGTAAATCAAATGACAATAGACTACTAAAATCATTATATATATATTTAAAAAAAAAAAACTCAGGTGACCAGATCTCGACATAGTAGTCCAGATGTGACTGTATCAAACCTTACAAAAGTGGCTAAAAAGGTATTTAGCCACTTTTGCAATATGCCCTTAAAACTTCAGCTCCCTAAGACTAGCACCCTCCAAATCCCTAGCTTCTATTTCCTGAGCTTTTCTCCATCAGTGTGGTAAACAGCTGGTAATATTTTCATCCCAAAATTAAAAGATTACCTTACACTTTGTTTTCAATGTTTTCAAGCTCTCTACATCTTTAACTATTGCTCAGTCTCATATTTCATCATCAAACAATATAATTTCCTTACAAACTAAACAGTGGCCTGAGTATAAAGCCCTGTGGAATACCACTAATCACATGCCATCTGCATTGTTTCTCCCATAAACTGTCAGCTACCCTCTTATCTATGTCAATAGTTTTATATCTGCACCCCTCCAAATTTTGTGAGTTCTGTGCACTATCTCATCTCAAACAGTCCAAAACATATTCCACAATATTTTTCTTGGAATTTGCCAAGTCATTTGAAAGTATTCCACACTTATGGTTGTTATGTAAACTCAAGAGATGGGCATGTAAAATAAGTTTTGGATGTGGATAATGGTTGACTGACAGAAATCAGGGTAATGTATGAAAGTGCAAAGTCTAATAGAAACAGTACTACAGGGTTGAGCTATTTAATTTTTATATTAATGATTGAGATTGGTCTGGATAGTAACATACAGTTATTTATTAATCACGATGATGCATGATTAATAAATATCCCAGGCATATGTTAGGGGGGTGATGAGACAGTTCTGATAAAGAATCCTAGCAGACTAATCTGAACAAACTGGTTCTGTGGACAACTAGCAAAGAATGTTAATATTTATAAGCACACCGTTATGTGTTTTGAACTGAGGTCATTGCAAGTAGAATATAACAACTGGCTAGAAGTGGTCAATGAAGCTGGAGATCTGTTGCATTTAATTTAGGGATCACATTATTAAGTCATCACATCAGATAACTGCAATGTTGAAGAGAACACTAACTGTGGGAATAATAAGTTGTTTGTCTTATTTACAATGCTTTGATAAAAGCACATATTCATTATTTCACTAAGATATGGTCACCTTAATTCAGAGGAGATGATATACAATTGAAAACATCCAGCAGAGGGTAGCCAAGATGACAGTATTGTAAGGCGATATTACAGTACTGGCCAAAGAAATTTTACAGCTCATAGCAAAAAGAATAGAACTTGAAACTAAGGCAGCTTCCAGGATAATTCCTGGAGGAAGTACATGAGGTCCAGGTTGTTCTTATGGTATGATGAATGTGTGGAATAGACTACCAGTGGATGTAGTGAGTGTATCTTTGAATCCAGGTGAAGTACATCAATCTAACATTGCAGTTGCCAATGTTAGATTGATGTAAGAAATTGAGATAGATGGACCAGAGGTACTCAGAGTAAGGAAAATCAACATGAAAGTAGCAATGGTATTGGATGATGTGTTGGTCTGCATGTTACTTGAATATGTAAGAGAACTGGCAATAACTCTTACCAAGCTGCTTAATTTAAGTCTCAGCTCAGGCAAAGTTCCAAGGGAGTGGAAAGAGGGCAAGGTAGTTCCATTATATAATGGTGGTTCAAAGACTGAAGTAGCAAATTACAAACTGGTTAGTATCTCAGGAGTAGTGGTTAAGGTATTTAAAATAGTTTGGTTAATGGTAGAAATCAGGAATGAATGGATAAGAATGATACTCTATGGTGGGTGGCATGACTTTGTGAGGGGTAGGGTAAGGGGAAATAGCTACACCACATACTGCTGGACTTTTGCAAAATTACATGACAGAATAGTGCATGGAAAACTATTACATAAGTTGGAGGAAATGGATATGAAGCTGGTGATATGGATAGAGGAAAGGGGGAATGGCTGACAGACACCAGAGTAGTATATGGTGGAGTAAAATACAGCATAGTGAGGGGTTACTAGCAGAGTGCCTCTGTACTAGGGCCACTGTGGTTTAATTTGTATATTAATGATATAGGAATGTTTTAAGGTAAGTATACAGTTGTTTGCTGATCTAAAACTGAAAAGGGCAGTAGTTAAAATAGTTAAGGTGATGCAGAGATTCTGTGGGATGATTTAAATTGGCAGTAGGTAAAGAATAATGGTTATCAGTTTGATGTGGCAAAATATAAGATTGTGCACCTAGAGATGAAAAGATATACAGGTAATCCTTGTATAATGCGGATGTTAGGTTCCACAAAAATGTCGCGTTATATAAATCGCATTATGTGAGACTCGGATCACATACATAAAATAGGATTAGGTTCCGAAATCGTTTTTTTTTTTTTTTTTTTTTTTTTTTTAAGATTATATAAGCAATGACATATCCAACAAAAATATATTTTTATTTAATTCAGGTAATTCATGTAAGTTAAGAAAACAAATGAATTATGAAACAAATACATAGTATAAAATTATAAAAAATTATAAATTATACGTAAACTTCATTGCACAGGTTACGTACAATTTATAATTTTTTATAATTTCCATTGTGTATTTGTTTCATAGTTTATAAGTGTTTTAAGCAAACTAAAATAAAGTGTATATTTTAATCATCATCACTGTCTTTAAAACTAACATTTCGTAGATGTTCTTTATTTACGATTGGCCAGACATCATCATCACTTGAAATCTCTTTGACATCATTAGTATAATTCTCTTTGCATACTTCGGCTGCTTTAGTTATCAAGTAGTCAGAAATAAGACTTTGCTTACCACTATGCTGCAATTTTTTATTAAGTTCATAATACGGAGCTAAACATCCAATTGTCTCATGAATTTTCTGGAGCACTCCATTGAGAGATCATTATACATAAAATAACTTTCTTGCCAAGTCCAATCCTGCTAATTTCTTTAAACTGAATTCTTTAACGGATTCATCATAATCAGAATCTTCGGCAGAACTTTCCCCGCCATTTGGTTCGACATCATCTATTACTTGTACCAGTTCCTCCTCATTTAAATCTATTTCCCATCAATTAATTCATTAATTTTGTTTTCAACCATATCGCAAAAGCGCTCTAAGTGGCCATAACTATAAAAATATTTTTTTAATAAAAAATCAATACATATTGTATTGTAACTCACCAGAAAATAAAGTGCTCAGCTTGAGATTAACACACTTATGATTTTTAATGTGCTTTCCTGGCAGAAAACGAAGACAATTTTCAACAATAAATACTTTATATGGTAAACAATTGACATACATGCATGCTAAAGAGTATATCCACCTATTTTAAAATTTGCTACTTATAACTACATACGTGATACAGGCAGATGCAAATTTAACGAAGATAAAATTTGATTTTTAAGTAGCGCATTGAAAAATATATAAAAAGATAAAGGGTTACTACAGTTTGTAGGCTGTCTCATATCGAAACCACGTTGTATAAGTACCGCATTCAACAAGGGTTACTACAATTTGTAGACCACATTATATCGAAACCGCGTTGTATAAGTACCGCGTTATATGAGGGTTACCTGTATATACTGTGTATTAACATCGACTTACTGGATTGCAGAAAAGTGATGAAGCCAGGGATTTGGGAGTGATAATGGACATAGATGAAGTTGGAGGATATATTGTAAATTTGGCAAAATAGCTGAAAAGATTACCTGGATGTTGAAGAACACATTGACAAGTAGAGATAAGGTTATTATTATTATTCCTCTTTTTAAGGTTATTATATGGCCATCATCTTGACTACTGTGGACAGATTTGGTCACGTAACCTGAGTTTCTTGGAGATAAGTAGGTGGTGGAGATGATCGAGAACAGAGTGACTAAGATGGTGACAGGTTTGTGGAATGTGATGTGTATTAAAAGTGTGTGTGTGTGTGTGTGTGTGTGTGTGTGTGTGTGTGTGTGTGCGCGTGCGTGCGTGCGTGCGTGCGTGCGTGTGTGTGTGTTGCAAAATTTAGTTGAGAAGAAGAAAAGAAGTGATATGATAGAAACTTACAAATTACTAACATTGATGCAAAAGAAATTTTTCAATATGGGATGAGGGGTCACACCTGGAAGTTGAGTAAGAATATAGTTAGTGAAGTTGTGAGGACTATATTTTTTGCTTGGAGAGTGATGGATGACCAAATGTAGTTGAGTGCTCTGATAGTGAATAACTTTAAGGAGAGGTATGGTTGTTATTGTGTGAATAACATTTACTGTGGGCCTCTTGCAATGGGGTGTTCTGATTTCATGGAGATGCCCATAATTTGGTGTGGCTAAGAGATCCAAAACAAAATCTCTACTTTTTCTAGAACAGATGTAGGTTATAAAGAATACAAGGAGGAAGACTTCCAAAGAATGAAGCCAAAATGGTGCAAAAGAATCAAATCCTTCAAAGCTTTCCATCATCTGCAAATAACTGAATCCCCCTGTAATCCACTGACAATGCCATTGATATAAAGGTTAAACAAATATAGGTCCCAGTACTGAGCCCTGTGGGACCTCACCCTACAGAACTCTCTGATACCTGCCAGACAGCTAGCGTAAATTTAATAAATGAAGTAGAATGAAATGAAAAAATAATGAAGTAGGGTAGATTTGGAATTTGTGTAAAGTAAGCATTTGGTCAAGAGGGAAATAATATCCATAATGGCAGAAAACCAAGCAAATTTTTTGAGGCTAGAATAGTCTTGCCAGTGAAGACTGGGAGTGAAAGAACCTGAGAAGAGCTTTTATCTTGTTTAAGGATCTAAGTATTATTATTATTAATTAATTATAGGTGGAGTAATAGCCACCTATCAGTATGGAATAACATTATGGAACTAATGTTATTCCATACTGATTTTCTGATGCTACCACTGGCATAATGAAACAACTAAATTTATCAGTCACCAAAATGACTTGCAGTATTAAGCTGTTTTAATCAAATTTCATGGTTGATCACCACATTAAAAGATGTAAGATTATTTCTTCATAATGTTTTTAGAACTTGATGTACTGTATTAATGTTTTGCTATTATGCTAATAATAAATAGTATTCATATTGGAGTAATAGCCACCTATATATTTACTATTAGAGACACCTCCTTTACATCTGAATTGTCAAGATGAGATCATTTATGCAAAAGATGGAAAATCTCAAGTTGCAAAGCCCAAGTTTTACTCATCAGATGGTAGACCATTAAAAGTGAAATGTTTATTAGAAGGAGAATTAGCTATAGGAAAGTACAATAATCACTGTGAAATTACAGACCCAGAAATTAGAAGCAACACAAGTTGCAGTTATATAATTACAGTTAAAGGTAAGAATTATTTCAGATATTACTTTGGAATAAAGACAATTCACTTAAATTCATTGTTGATTTTACTCCTTGGTTACTGTGAATTAAATTATAATAATAAATTATAAAATTATATTATAAAAATATAATATAATATAATCTACCCTATATATATAAAATGATAAGCCTTTTTATGTCACGTCTGTATGTCATGTTTTTTGAAACGTTTTGAAACTCAGGGGCTACCCCGAGTGTCGAGTCTTCAAAATTCGAGTCATCAGAGTTCAAGGAGGACCTGCCTACCAGTCTGGAACTCAGGGAGTTGGGTGCTGTAAGCACCAGGGCGGCGAACCCCCCTTTTGAGTCTTCAAAATTCGAGTCATCAGAATTCAAGGAGAACCGGCCTACCAGTCCGGAACTCGGGGAGGGGGGGGGGGGGTGTGATCACCATAGGCACAGGGAGGGAAGAGCCCCCCTTTTGAAGACTCGAGACTCGGGCTACCCTGAGTGTCAAGTCTTCAAAATTCGAGTCATCAGAATGGAGAACTGACCTACCAGTCCGGAACACTGGATGCCGTAGATGCCAGGGGGTATAACCCCCCCCCCTAGTATAACATAATATAATAAATAAAAATATAAAAATAAATTATAAAATTATAATAATAATATAAAGATTAAATTATAATAATTTATATACTGTGGGTTGGTGGATGATTCAGCATTTTATTATGTTTGCCTGCCTTTCTAACTCATCTGATAAAAGTCACTGTATTCTTTAATGCAAAGGATGTAAGTTAAATCCTGTGTAAGGCATGGATGTTCATAAAAGCCTTCTATGGACAAACTCATGAGATTTAACTTGGAAAAGAAAAAAAAATCCTCAGCTGAACACAACTGCATTCACCCCACCTTCTTAGCAATGGTTACAATTCCAGTATAATTAACAAATTACTGAATCTCTCTCTCTCTCCCTCTCTCTTTCTTCCCCCACGAACCATAGTTCCAAAAGCATACAGCTATTGATATTCCCTCTATTCTGGGCATATCTCTGGAAGAAACAAGCTGAACATAATCTCTATGCTATTTTAAAATCCCACATTAGTTGCTCTTTTCGATTCTTCCAGAGAATTTCCTTCTCTGGTCCAGGTTTGTGTATTGCAAAGGTCCTTGCATCGGCAAGCTGATGTATTATGGACAAAGAAGAAACTACCTGCCCAGATGATCAAAAAATACATCTGCCATCACAGTTGATGTCATCAGCCTCCATATACAAGTAGCCCAGTTGTGAAGATACTTCATGCATAAGCATTGTTTACTTAATTTGGGTATAGGATTAAAGTAAGAATATAATTTGTTATCTATTATACACTTATACACAGTAAATCAGATCTGTCAAACCATGCTGTGGGTGCTACTTGCAGAATAAAATAGAGTAAAATCACTATACTTCATTGCAGTTTTAAACATGATATACTTTGGAATCTATAGCTGCTCTTAAAGCTAACTTGAGTATTACATAAAACTCCCTTGATTTGAGAACCTGATTTTATGTCCTCTCCACCCAACAACCAAGACTAGCATGCACACACACACACAGGAATTCCTGCCCTGAACTTCAGGCTCTGTCTGATAATCAGTTCCTTTGTGATACTATGCCACAGTCTTTACAGTATCTCAAATAAAACACAGATGAAACATTGACTTAAACAAATATGAAGTTTCATTTGGGATTTCCATTAAACCACACTATAGCTATTACCACATTATAGCTATTGTTGAAGCATGTCAACTGAGAATAGGTCTCAACTCCTAAATAGTATCCCCTAGTGGACTAAATTGGCTGGTATTATCATTAGTGATTTAATGTGCTTACATTCACAACACACTTAGGAATGCATTCCACTCACCATGCAAAAGAATCTTCTCCTCACACCCTCCTTATACAGTATCCAAGGATTATTATTATTATTTATATGGGTACTGTAGGGAGCCAAAAGACTCATTGCAGGAGACCCACTCTATCCATTAACACAATACCTATCCTACATCTCCTTAAACCTATTCATTGTTGGGGCACTCATGCCCACCTCTGGCATTCCATTCCACTCATTCACCACTCTCCAAGTAAACAACCCAACTTCCACATCCTTAACCACACTCTTAGAAAACTTCAAAGTGTGTCCCCTTGTTTTCCCCCTATTTTCCACATATTGAAAAATTTCTTTTGTGTCAATCTTATAGAATCCCTTTAGTAACTTATAAGTTTCTATCATATTGAGCACGTGGCGGTGAATTTGAGCTGTGCAGAAGAAAGTGATTTTTAATCGGTGAATAGTCCGCTTTTCCCCCCGTTTTTCTACATTTTTGAGTGCTAAATTGTTTCTCTGAATACGAGTGTACTTCAGTGGTTGTTTTTTGGAAGTTAGTTGCTGTCGCGATATAATATATTTTGGTACTGTCGGAATCGAACGCGTAACGGTGGAAGACAAAACGAAGCTAAGTTACTGTATTTAGTTATATTTCATTTTATTTAATTATATTTAGTACTTAAATGTTCTGATGTTTGTACTTTTTTCTCCTCTTATTTATTAATTGAATAATTATTAAAGATTATGCTACTCGGCAGTAAGGAATGATGGTGGATTCAGCAGCAGTCACAAGTGGCGTAACGCCAAGTCCTCCGCCATTTAAGAACTCAATTATTAGCAATATCATAAGGAACTTTGTTCTCGGGAATTACATATGTGGCTTGTTAAAGAGAGTGGAGAGCGTATGTGCGCAAAATGCAGGCAGTTGGAGGAAATAAGTACATTAGATATATCGATATCCGACTTTGTTGCTCCAGGAACGGGGAATGAATGTAGGAAGACAAGTAGTGTGATAGGAGAGAATGAGAAAATAATAGTTGATAGTGTGGAAGGTGTGAGTGACTGTGAAAGTTTAGGAGATGGTTTTGTTTGGGAGAGTGAATTTAGATTAAGAGTGACTGACCTGCAGAGGGAGATAGATGAGTTGAAAGAGGAGGTGGAATGTCTTGTGAATGAGAGCAGAAGTATGAAAGATAAGATTAGGAGAATGGAAGAGATAAATGCAAGGCAAATCAGAGTAGGAGAGAGAGAGAATTTAGGGAGTATGAGTGAGAGGTATGGGGGTGCTAGAAGAGGAGAGAATGGAAACAGTAGAAGAGAGGGAATGAGAGAGAGGTATGGGAATGCTAGCAGACGAGAGGATGGAAACAGTAGGAGAGATGGAATGAGAGAGAGAGAGAGAGAGATATGGAAGTGCTAGAAGAGGAGAGAATGGAAACGGTAGGAGAGATGGAATGAGAGAGAGGTATGGGAATGCTAGAAGACGAGAGGATGGAAACAGTAGTAGGAGAGACAGAATGAGAGAGAGATATGGAAGTGCTAGAAGTGGAGAAAATGGAAACAGTAGGAGAGAGGGAATGAGAGAGATGTATGGGAGTGCTAGAAGAGGAGAGAGTGGAAACAGTAGAAGAGAGAGGTATGGGAATGAAAGAAGAGGAGAGAATGGAAACAATAGGAGCGAGGGAATGGTAAGAGGTATAATGTATGGCGACTCAATGATCCGTGGTGTTCAAGATAGGATGCGTGAGGAGTGTTTGCTAGGAAGAACAATAGAAAGGGTGGCTATGGCAATTAAGAGAGGTGAAAGGGTGGATGAGATGATTGTGATGGTAGGAACGAATAACTTGAGTGGTAATGTAAGTCGGGCAGCGAGAGATATGAGATTTTTGCTTGAGACTGTACGGAAGAAGACAGAGAGAGGAAAAATAGTGTGCGTGTTGCCTAGGTATGATAATGATGAGCTGAGCAGAAGAGCGGTGATATTGAATGGCATAATAGTGAGAATGTGTGACAAGAGAGGACTGGTATATGTGGATGCTTGGAGTGTGTTTGAGGAAAGAGAGGAATTGTATGCGAGAGACCGTTTACATTTGAATGAGGAAGGATGTAGGCATCTGGAGAGATTGCTGTTCTGAACGAGTCAGTGTGTCCCAGGGAGGATGATAGCAGGGGTGGCCTCTTGTGGGAATGGATACTTGGGAGACTGGGAGACAATGTCAGGTAACACTGAGCCCAGTGGAGTCTAGAAGGGATAATGCTGGGTATAGAAACAATGGCATTTATATGCTTTATACTAATGCCAGGAGTATCCGGAATAAGGGAGAGGAATTGGTGGCGCAGATAGCATCAGATTGGCCAAAAATTATTGCGATCACTGAGACGTGGTTGACAGAAGAGGATATAATAACAGGAATAGAAGTCGCTGGATACAGCATTTTTCGGCAGGATAGGAGTGGGAAGCGTGGTGGTGGGGTACTGCTTATGATAAGTGATGACCAATGTATACTAAGAGTGGAGGCTTTGGAAGGAAGTGAGACAAATGATTTTGAGAGCGTATGGTGTGAGGTAGAGGTAGGCAAGACAGGATATTTAGTGGGGTGTTGCTACTGACCCAGGAGCACAGAGGATAGGGGCCAGGAGATGTTTAGACAGCTAAGTTTGGCAAGTGCAAGAAGAATGATTGTTATGGGATATTTTAACTTCAGTAGTATAAATTGGAGAGAGGAAGATGCATGTAGCAATAGGGGAATGGAATTTCTAGAATTCTTGAGGGACAAATGTCTTAGGCAACATGTAACAGAGGGAACAAGAGGTTCAAAAGTTTTGGATTTGGTTATAGCATCAGAAGAGTTGATAATAACTGAGTTGACGTCTCTCCCACCAGTTGGAGAGAGTGACCATATGGTGTTGACTTGGAAAATGAATAGACATCCAGGAGTATCAAAGAGACGGGAACTTATGTGGAATTATAAGGCAGGTGATTATAATAGTCTTAGACGTCAACTTCGGGAAGTTTCATGGAGGGAGGAATTAGAAGGCCGGGATATCACTAGTGCATGGGAAATTGTGAAAGAATATTTGTTATCAGCAATGGTAAGTTGTATACCACGAGTGAAGAAGAGGACGCAATTTGGAGTAAAGTGGATTGCATGCAAAAAAGAGGCTATGGAAGAGATATAAGGAGACAGGTGAAGAGATGCATGAGGAATATAAGACACAGGCCAGAAGAGTGACTAGTGTGGTAAGGAAAGCGAAACTGGAATATGAGAGGAGATTGGCCCTAAGATCCAAAGAAAATCCTAGGGAATTTTTTAGCTATGTGGCCAGTAGGAGAAATGACTGTGGAAGAATGATATTGTGGGATAAAAATGGGAATAGAGTGACTGATGCAGAGGACATAGTGGAATTGTTCAATGAACACTTTATTGGAGTATTTCATCCTAGAGGAGTCAGTTTTAATGCTAGAGGGATAGGACTGGTTCGAGGTCTGGAGGTACAGGAGGAGAGTGTGTTTCAGATACTGAGTACTCTGGATGTCAGTAAAGCTGTGGGGCTGGATGGTATTTCACCACGAGTTTTGAGAGAATGTGCTAGGGAATTGACAGTGCCTTTAACGTGGCTTTTCAATGAAAGTCTGGCTTTGGCAAAGGTGCCCAGGGAATGGAAGGAAGGTAAGATAGTGCCATTGCATAAGGGTGGTAACAGACTTGAAGTGTCTAATTATAGGCCAGTCTGTGTGTCATCAGTAGTTGTTAAGATCTTGGAGAAAGTAGTGAGGGACCGTATACAGCATTGGGCAGATGAGGGTAATGTTATCTGTGAGAATCAACATGGATTTGTGAAAGGACGCTCTTGTTTTAGCAATATGCTAGCCTTTTATAATAAAGTGAGAAGAACATTAGATGAGGGAAAGGCATATACTGCAATTTTCTTAGACTTGGCGAAGGCATTTGACAGGGTGCCACATGATAAGCTGATATTTAAGTTGCAGCACATGGGTCTGGATGTCAGATTGGTCAACTGGATTCAGGATTGGCTGTCTGATAGGTATCAGAGAGTTGTGTATGGTGGAGCAGTTTCCAGGAGGCAGAGGGTTACAAGTGGGGTCCCACAGGGCTCAGTACTAGGACCTATATTGTTTAACCTTTATATCAATGACATAGCCAGTGGATTGCAGGGGGATATTCAGTTGTTTGCGGATGATGCGAAGCTGGGAAGGATTATTAGTAATAGTGCAGACGTGGTAGCCCTGCAAGAGGATTTAAATAAGCTAGATAGATGGGCAAATGAATGGGGGTGTCAGTTTAATGCAGCAAAATGTAAGATCTTGAGGTTTGGGAAACATCGATGCGATGCTGCATACTCTATGGGAGGAGTGATACTGGAGGAAGTAGGGGAGACAAGAGATCTGGGGTTGATGATTGATAGAAACTTGAAGTTTAGGGAACATATTGCAAAGGTGGTGAAGGTAACACAGAGGATTGCTGCTATTATGAGAAGGACACTGACCTACAGAGATAAGAGGGTTATCATTCCATTGTATAAGTCTCTGATCAGACCACACTTGGACTATTGTTCTCAGATTTGGTCCGCAGGATTTGAAGGGGATAAATTAACTGTGGAAAGGATACAAAGATGGTTTCAGGACTGTACAAGGATAGTTATGAGGATTGGCTGAGAGAATATGGACTGCAGAGTTTGGTGGATAGAAGAAGGAGAGGTGATATGATTGAGACTTTTAAACTGTTGAGAGGTGGTTACAGTGTTGACACTGGGGAGTTCTTTTGCTTGGTTGAACAGCGGGAAGGAGTGATGACAAGAGGCCATCCCTGGAAGTTACGAAAGGAAACTGTGAGCAAGAGGGTAAGGAGTGGTTTCTTTGTGTGGAGGGTGGTTGAGCCGTGGAATGCATTGCCTGATGGAGTGGTGGGAACGAGAACGGTCAGTAAGTTTAAAGAGTGGTATGATAGACACTGTGTTTCTCAGGGGGGGATCTCCCCTCGATGAGTCTTGACAGACTTTATGTCTTAGGAAGGACCTCCCTCGATGAGTCTTTTGACTCCTTGGAGGCCTGAATAATAATAATAATAATCTCCTCTTCTTCACTTGTCAGCTAAACTCTACAATCCCCCACACCCTCAATCTATCCTCATAGGGAACATTCCATAAACCTGTCACCAACTTGGTCATTTGTCTCTGAATCCTCTCCATCACCTCCTGATCCCCAAGAATTGCAGGTGACCAAATCTGTGCACAGTAGTCAACATGTGACTGAATCATAGCCTTATAAAGATGGACAATAACCGCCCTATCTTTACTTGTCAGTGTGTTCTTCAGCATTCAAGTAATCCTCTGAACTGTTTTGCCAACTCTTGCAATATGTCCTCTGACATACTGAAAGAGTTGCAACATCTGAATTTCAAATCTTTGTCCACCATCACCCCCAGATTCTTAGCCTCATCAATTTCCTGTAAACCAGTACCATTAATATGATAAGAAATATATAATCTTTTCATTTCGAAGTGCATTACTTTACCTTTTACAACGTTGAATTCACAACCATTGTCCTTTTCCCACACTGCCAATTTATTTAAATCATCCTGCAAGATATCTACATCACCTTTATCAACTATTGCCTACCGAGTTTTGCTTCATTGGCAAACAACTGAATATCCCCTTTCAAATCTTCTACTATATCATTAATGTGCAAATTAAAGAGTAGTGGTCCTGGTACAGAGCCCAGGGGGCTCTCCAGTAGTCACTCTCATTTGTCTTGATTTCACTCCACCACCATACACCACCCTCTGATGCCTGTCTATCAGCCCCCCCCCCCCCAATTGTTGCTACCAGCCTCATATCCGTTCACATTTGGTCCAACATATATAATAGTTTTTCCATTGGTATTCTGTCAAATGTCTTAGCAAAGTCCACAGTATCATGGTGTAGCCATTTCTTTTATCCAATTCTGCTGTCACCTTATTATAAAATGTGAATAAATTACTGAGGAAGGACCTACCTTTTACAAAACCATGCTGACCCCTGTTGAGTATCATATTCCTATTCACCTTCCTGAGTTTTACTTTTAATTAAATTTTAATTAAATTTACTTTAATTAAACTTTAACCAACTTTAACAATACTTTAACCAACACTCCAGAGATACTAATTGGTTTGTAATTTGCTACTTTTGTCTTGGAGCCACCTTTATGTATTGGAACTATCTTACTTTTTCACTCCTTTGGAACCTTGCTAGAGCTTAGACTGGAGGGGACTAGGCTTATGAGAGTATTGGACTTAGGCATAGGATTAAAAGAGCTATTCATAACCAAAGTGGCCATAGTGTCTCCGAGTGGCCAAAGTGACCATACAGTATTGACTTGGGATATTGTAAAACTTGAGGAATATTCTGTCAAAAAGGGCTATTTGTGGAACTACAAGCCAAGTGATTATGACAAACTCAGGAGGAAGCTTAAATCTGTAAGACACTGCAAAGGAAGGATATTAGTTGTGCATGGGAGATAGTTAAGGAACATCTAGAGGAAGCAGTATTAAATTGTATACCTAACTTATGGAGGGGCGTTTAATCAGGTAGGAGCTAAAGGGATGAGTAATATCATTAAGCATGAGCTTCAGAAGAAGAAAATGCTGTGGAGGGTATATAAGGGGAAAGTAAACTCATGAACATTACATGGCTCAGCATG
Source organism: Typopeltis vanoorti (assembly GCF_054136105.1). Classification (NCBI taxonomy): domain Eukaryota; kingdom Metazoa; phylum Arthropoda; class Arachnida; order Uropygi; family Thelyphonidae; genus Typopeltis; species Typopeltis vanoorti. The sequence goes on along the minus strand of NC_143555.1, from coordinate 123,002,127 downwards.
GTAAAAAAAGCAAAATCAGATTTACGAGAAGAATCTAGCCAAGCAGACCAAAGAAGATCATAGGAAATCAAAAGGAGTTCTTTGGTTATGTGACAAATAAGAGGAAGAATGACTATGGAAGATTATCCTTAATGAGTACTGATGGTGACAAGATGTCAGAAGCAGATAAAATAGTTGAGTTACTAAGTGAACTTTGTAAAGGTATATCATTCAAGTAAGGTTACTGCTGTAGCATATGTGACAGATACTGATGTGAGAAGAAAGCTGGATGAATTGGAGGTTCTTAGGATATTGCAGAATCCCAATGTAAACACAGCTGTGGGATTAGATGAGATATCAGCTCAGGTTTTGTGAGAATGTGCAAGGGAACTGGCAATGCCTCTAACTAGGCTCTTTAATTTAAGTCTCAGCTGTGGTAGAGTTCCAAGGGAGTGGAAAGAAGGCAAAATAATAGACCAATCAGTATCTCAGGCATTATGGTAAATGTATTGGAAAAATTGGTCAAAAAGAGAATTCAAGAATAGATGGATAAGAATATGATACTATATTAGGTTCAACGTGGCTTTGTGAAGGATCGGTCATGTGTTAGCGATTTACTAACTTTTTATAATAGAGTGACAGCTGAGATGGATAAAAGAAATGGCTATACGATGATTCTGCTGGATTTTGCAAAGGCATTTGACAAAATACCACATGGAATCTGTTATGCAAATTAGAACAAATGGGGATGGATATGACACTAGTTATGCAGATAAGAGAGTGGCTGCTGGACAGATATCAAAAAGTGGTATATGGATGAGCAGAATCCAGGCAAAAGCTGGTGATTAGCAGTATGCTGCAAGGTTCAGTGCTAGGACCACTACTGCTTAATTTGTATGCAGATAATATAGGAAATATTCAGTTGTTTGCTGATGATGCAAAATTAAGTAGAGTAATAATGAATCAAGGGAATATAGAGAGCTTGTGGGATGATTTAAATAGGCTGTCAGTATACTTTTGCAAAGTGATCACTTAGTAACTAAGTTATTTCTTCTGCTTTTGTCACTTCCCTATCATCATCACATACGGCAAAAGATAATGAGTGTAGTTTAATCTGGAGAAATGTAAAGTGCATTTTGAGATAAATAGATTATAAACTGTGTACCACATTGATAGAACTGTACTCCAGGAAATACATGAAGTTAGAGAATTAGAGGTGGTGGAAGACACAGTTAAAGTTTAGAAAACATATTGCTAAGGTTGCTAAAGTAGTTCATAAGATTACTTGGCTGTTTAAGCACATACTAACAAGTAGAGATAAGGACGTTATTATTCCTCTTTATAAAGCCATGATATGCCCACTACTGGATTAATTACTGTGCTCAAGTCTGGTCTCCTGGCTTTCTTGGGATAGGAAGAAATGGAGTAGATTCAAAGGTGAGCAACCAAGATGGTGAGTGATCTGCGGAATGTTTCCTATGAGGATAGATTGAGGGTGTGTAGATTTGAGAAATCAGTTGATTGGAATAAAAAAGAGGGGATATAATAGAAACATTTAAGTCACTTAAAGGATTTTATAGGATTGATGCAGGGGAAATGTTTCAGTACCTTGGGTAGAGGGGGGCCAGAACAAGAGGTTATCCCCAGAAGTTGAATAAATGTGTGGGTTTTTTGCTTGCAGAGCTTTAATTGAGTAGAATGGATGGCCAGATTCAATTGTGAATGCTTTGTCTGTTAATGGGTTCAAGGAAAGGTATAGTAGATTGTGTGGATAGTTTGGGTCTCCTTGTTTCTTTGGACTTTATGGAAGTGTTCGTACAATAATAATAATTAAACAACTTTGTGAGAGGCACTGCCAGTTCACTTGCACATTGTCATAGCACTCGATCTGATATGCTGTCCAGGCACACTGCTGTATTCACATTGATATTTTTCAATATACTGAGTACCTCCAGTTCATCTACCTCAATGCTCACATCAGTCTCTGTCACCTCAGTGACTGCAAATTCACCACCTGGATGATATACTCTTGCAAAGTGATCACTTAATAACTGAGCTATTTCTTCTGCTTCTGTCACTTTCCTACCATCATCACCAAGTAAAGTTATCTTTTTATAATCATCCTTTCCTTACTTGCTATGTAATGAAAAAACTCTTTTAGATTTACTTTGGCCTGCTTAGCTAATTATAATAATTTTTTACTAAATAATTTAAGGAAATTACAATGTCAACTAGGATTACATTAAAATAAATTTTAATATACTTCAATATTTCGGTAACGTCACGTTGCCATTTTCAAGAAACTTAAAAACAAGACACACGTGCATGCACGCACAACAAACAGTAAGTGAGGAAGAAGCAGGAAGCTATTATGTCTCCTAAAGTCCTGATGGTGCCCCCTAGCGGGCAATGTTGGTATTCTTGGGCGATTGGGCTGAAGGTCTTCTGATGTAGGTTTCCCAAATTTGAGGCACTCTCATGCAGCCAAATTTGTTGAGGTTTGGATTGTTTCTTAGGGCCGAAGCTGATTCCATGAAAAGCCTTTCATATTTGTATTTACTACGGTGTATTATCGTGACTTTTTTCCACCATATTCTATGGCAGGTATCCAGCGCATGGTCAGCAAGACCAGAGTGGCTGTATTGGTGAAACCGGAGGTAGTCCCTGTGTTCTGAAATTCTAATATTTGCTGTCCTGTCTGTTTGGCAAAAGTAGGACAGCTTACAGCTGCAAAGGACCTGGTATACACCAGGTAGGGGGGGGGGTCTTTAGTAGAGCGGATAAGGGATGCCAATTTTTTATATGGTCTGTAACAAGAAGTTTAAGTCATGTTTTTTTAGGATTTTTGTAATTTTTTCCGAGGTGCCTCGGATATAGGGTATGGTGATGGATTTAGAGTAAGGGGAGGGGGGGGTTGTGGTTTACTGGTTTCAATATTTTTTGGATTTTTGGGGGTGGTTGCCATTGGCTGAGAAAGTGTTGAGAATGTGGTTTAGTTCTGTGGTTAGGGCATTGTCATTTGAACAGATAAGTTTAGCCCTGTTGTGTTGTGTCTTAATGACTTCCATATTGTTGCGAGGAGGGGTGGTGGGATTGTTGGTGAATGTATCTGCCTGTATGGGTGGGTTTTCTATAGACTGAGAAAACCAAGGTTCCATCAGGCTGGCAGGTGACTAGTGTGTCTAAGAAAGGAAGGCAGTTGTTTTTTTTTCTTCTTCCAAGGTGAATTTGATTCTGGGGTGTTGGTTGTTTAAGTGTGTTAGGATGGAGAGGAGTGCATAAGAGCCATGTGGCCAAATAGCGAACACATCATCAACATAGTGAAGCCAAATGGTTGTTTTTTGTGGGGCAGAGTTTAAGGCTTTCTCTTCAAAGAAACCTCAACAAATTTGGCTGCATGAGACTGCCTCAAATTTGGGAAACCTACATCAGAAGACCTTCAGCCCAATCGCCCAAGAATACCAACATTGCCTGCTAGGGAGCACCTTCAGGACTTTAGGAGAAATAATAGCTTCCTGCTTCTTCCTCACTTACTGTTTGTTGTGCCTGCATGCACATGTCTTGTTCTTAAGTTTCTTGAAAATGGCAACGTGACGTTGCTGAAATATTGAAGTATATTAAAATTTATTTTAATGTATATCCTACTCGACGTTGTAATTTCTTTAAATTATTTAGTAAAAAATGCATAACCAACGTCTAAGCCTTTCCACAAGAGTTACGATAATCCATGGAGATGATATCGCACGTAAAGCACGCCATTACGGTAAAATGAAGTTAAAGCTATCAAGACAACTGAATCGTCTCACCTTCCTAAAACGCTGCCAGGATATCCAACCAGGTAATTCCTAACTATGTGAAATTCAAGCACCGTTTCTCTTCGCAAAAGGCTCTTCGTATTTATAACCGGGCCAGCCAAGCCTTGCTCAGGGAACAAATCGCCAAGACCCACCGTTTCCTGAATGATGCTAACTTAGCTATCCAGGCACTTGAAGATGATCTTTCAAGCACCTTGAGCCATGAAATTTGGTCTATTTTATACGACATCTCGTACACTGCAGCGGAGAAAGAATTTAAAAAAGTACAAGATCGACACATCAAAAAATTTGAAAATTCAAAAAAGAACTTGATCTCGAAACCACAACTTCCTACTGAAACGGTAGTCAACCTTTTGTCATTTAGTATGAAACCTGAAGCACTCAATGCCCTCGGATGTGGCCACAACTTCGCCATTGCACCCAGAAGAATACCTGCTGAAGATATTATGATACGAATTGAATGTGGGATACAACACCTTCCAAACCACATCGCCAATGATATTAGACTGGATGTGGCTTGTGTTCTAACCAAAGCCAAACCACGAAAAGCCAACATGCTCAGTAAGGAAATTAAATCTCTACTACAATTAAAGAAAAACAAGAAAATAATAATTACCAAAGCTGATAAAGGGAACGCCACAGTATTGCTTAACCAAAAGGATTACACAGGTAAGCTGAAAGCTCTATTGTTAGATCAGGCTACTTACCTCCCTATCGAGTACAATCCCACCAACTCACAAATTAGAAAACTCCACAGGCTCCTTTAGAAGGTCACTTCTTGGCCTGTGGAAATCACTAACAAATTAAAACCATTTAACTCCATACCCCCCTCCCCCGTATTTATGGACTCCCAAAAATACATAAGGAAAATGTGCCACTACGTCCCATAGTGGATGGCATTGATTCCTCCACATACAAACTAGCTAAACATTTGGCCAAAGCTCTCTCACACTATATTGGCAACACACCTTCACACATAAAAAACTCAGCCCACTTCAAAGCCAGCATAGAAAACCTTACACTCAAACACACTGACATAATGGTCAGTTTTGATGTCTCCTCCTTATTCACAAATGTCCCACTCAAAGAATCCTTAGAGCTAATCCAAGCTAAATTTCCTCCTGATATCACAGCTCTATTTCAGTTCACAATGAACTCAGGCTATTTTGTTTGGCAAGGAAAATTCTACAAACAAATAGAGGGCACAGCCATGGGTTCTCCACTCTCCCCACCCTTGGCCAACTTTTATATGGAGACTTTTGAAGAGAAAGCCTTAAACTCTGTCCCACAAAAACCAACCATTTGGCTTCGCTATGTTGATGATGTGTTCGCTATTTGGCCACATGGCTCTTATGCACTCCTCTCCATCCTAACACACTTAAACAACCAACACCCCAGAATCAAATTCACCTTGGAAGAAGAAAAAAAACAACTGCCTTCCTTTCTTAGACACACTAGTCACCTGCCAGCCTGATGGAACCTTGGTTTTCTCAGTCTATAGAAAACCCACCCATACAGGCAGATACATTCACCAACAATCCCACCACCCCTCCTCGCAACAATATGGAAGTCATTAAGACACAACACAACAGGGCTAAACTTATCTGTTCAAATGACAATGCACTAACCACAAAACTAAACCACATTCTCAACACTTTCTCAGCCAATGGCTACCCCGCCAAAAAATCCAAAAAATATTGAAACCAGTAAACCACAACCCCCCTCCCCCCTCACAACAAGGATTATTCTAAATCCATCACCATACCCTATACCCGAGGCACCTCGGAAAAAATTACAAAAATTCTAAAAAAACATGACTTAAACTTCTTGTTACAGACCATATAAAAAATTGGCATCCCTTATCCGCTCTACTAAAGACCCCCCCCCCCAGACCTACCTGGTGTATGCCAGGTCCCTTGCAGCTGTAAGCTGTCCTACTTTGGCCAAACAGGCAGGACAGCAAATATTAGAATTTCAGAACACAAGAACTACCTCCAGTTTCACCAATACAGCCACTCTGGTCTTGCTGACCATGCGCCTGGATACCTGCCATAGAATACGGTGGGAAAAAAGCCACGATAATACACCGTAGTAAATACAAATATGAAAGGCTTTTTCTTGGAATCAGCTTCGGCCCTAAGAAACAATCCAAACCTCAACAAATTTGGCTGCATGAGACTGCCTCAAATTTGGGAAACCTACATCAGAAGACCTTCAGCCCAATCGCCCAAGAATACCAACATTGCCCACTAGGGGGCACCATGAAGACTTTAGAAGACATAATAGCTTCCTGCCTCTTCCTCACTTACTGTTTGTTGTACGTGCATGCACGTGTGTCTTGTTTTTAAGTTTCTTGAAAATGGCAACGTGACGTTGCCGAAATATTGAAGTATATTAAAATTTATTTTAATGTATATCCTCGTGGACATTGTAATTTCCTTAAATTATTTAGTAAAAAATGCATAACCAACGTCTTAGCCTTTCCACGATAATTACAATAATAATAATTAAACAACTCTGTGAGAGGCACTGCCAGTTCACTTGCACATTGTCATAGCACTCGAGCTGACATGCTGTTCAAGCACACTGCTGTATTCACATTAATATTTTTCAATATACTGAGTACCTCCAGTTCATCTACCTCAATGCTCACTCTCAAAATCTAATTTAGCCTTACTCACCATACTACGAGGGTTGTCTGAAAAGTTCTCGGAATGATGAAAACACGAATTTATAATTTAAAAATTATTTTTATTTTTCAACATAATATCCCTCAAGACTAATACATTTATTCCAGCGATGCTCCAGCGCCATTATTCCATCCCTGTAGTGGTTCTCAGTAAGATCTGTAAAATACCCCTCTACATTTGCAATCACCTCTTGATTCGAAGCAGTGAGGAAGAGTTTGTTTTGGGAAGAGATAGAATTCAGAGGAAGCCAAATCTGGAGAATAGGGTAGATGTTCCAACAACTCATTGTGCAGATCCCTTAATTTTCCCATTGCCAAAACACCTTTGTGGGCAGGTGCATTATTCTGATGAAAGATGATTTTTTCTTCTGCAAACCAGGTCTTTTCTCATGAATATTTTCATCTAGTCTGGTTAAAAGATCGGAATAATATTTCCCAGTTCTTGTTTTACCCTTTCAAGATAATTAATAAACAAAATGCCTTTACATCCCATAACATAGATGCCATGATCTTTCCTGCTGATAGAACCGACTTTGTCTTCTTTGGCACTAAACAACTAGCTTCTGTCCACTGTTTTGACTACTGTTTGATTTTGGTGTATAATAGTGAATCCAAGTCTCATCCATAGTAAAAAATTGACGCACAAAATCAGTTTTATTCTTGTTAAAATGCTCCAAACACTGTTCAGAGACTTTCATGCGAATGTGTTTTTGATCTGCCATGAGCAAGCGCAGTACCCATCTTGTGCAAAGCTTTTTCATTTGCAATTCTTCATGCAAAATATATCCTACATGTTCTTTTGAAATGCCTATAGTCTCAGCAATTTTACACACTTTGACTCGCCATTCAACCAATACCATATTGTGCATTTGATCAATGATTTCTTGTATTGTTACACTTTTTGGACGTCCTTCGCGTAGATCTTCTTCAAGGCTGGCCACGTTTAAACTCAGCAGCCCATTTCTTAATTGTTGAAAATGAAGAAGAGTGCCCATAAACTTTTATGAACTTTGAATGAATTTCTTTTGGCCTTAAACTTTCTTAAAGCACTCTGAAACTCCTGGTCCCTTCAGTCACGTGCTGTTTCAGGTAATTATTCTTTAGTAACTGTAAAAATTCCATTTCTATTTTGCCATGTGCCCTTTCCTCCTTCCAATCTATATCACCATATTTGAGGTCTCCCATGATAGTTGTGCAACTTGCATGCATTTGTGCTAATCTTCCAATGCATGTCATCAACATCTTCTTCTGGACCCACAAGGTCTATAGCAGCAAACAATATATTTTGTCTTATTTACCTCTATCTCTTACCAGACAGCCTCAAATGAACTATTTCCATCAGATTACAATCTTCCTTAATGTGTGTTTTTGTTGGTTGAAGTTCTTCAGCTATCATTAACTGATATTAATCAGAACCCTGTTTCCTCTATCTTCTTTGAAAATACAATATCCCTTACATTCTATCTCTGTAACTACATCATTTTCTGACAACCACGTCTCACTGATGCCAATAATTTTTGGCTAAGTCGAGCTGATCCATCCCCAAAACTCCTCTTCGTTATTTCTGATACGAATGTTTGTGTACATGCATTTCAAGATCTCCTTGGGCCCACAGTTTCCCATACATAATGTCACCTGCCCATTTAGATTCGAAACCTGGGAAACCATACCCAGCTCTTCACAATCATTCCTGCACTCCTAGGGGGTGGCTATTTTTGCACAGTCATTCCTGCACTCACACTCATTTGTCTCAGGGGTAACTAGACACATGCTTGATTGGATCTTCCCCCCCCCCCCCCAATATTTCTGGTTTCTCTGGTTTTGCACTTTTAAACTCTCACTGAACATCACTTTCTCCAAGTACATAACTCCAAAATCAATTAAGTGAAGTTTGTGAGGCACATACTGGTCCTTATGTCCATCAGATTCACTCCAGGCATCTAGAAACTGCACACCATTCCTCCTATTTTTCTAATTTTACCAATTTTCTATTTTTTTATTTTTATTTATTTTTTTACATAGTCTGGAAACCCTGCTCTAGAGACCAAATGTGGAACTTTTTCAAGCCACTTCTGGCCTCTTAGTAATCAAGGTTGTGGATCCATGCCCATGGCAGAATTCGAACCTGCAGCCTGTTGGTTGAAGAGTATATATATGCTAACCACTCGAGCAAAAGACATTTTTATTGAAAGATTGTTTATTATTACGTGATGCCTTCAAGGAGTTCAAAGACTCATCGAGGGAGGGCACCTACTCTACAACTCTTTGTCTCATCTACTTAATCCACCAACTACACCAAACCACCACTACTATCATCATCTACACCAGCACCATCTATTGCCCACCACCATTAGTACTTTTTGTCAGTAAATTGTGTGTGTATTCTCAAGGCCAATTTGTCTGTATGTTGGATGAAAACCTTGAGTTTCCAGGAGAAAAAACCCTGCTATCTCTATATGAGATTGGCTAACTCACCTTCAGTTGAAAAAAATCCATATAAAGATTCCTCTCGTCATGATGAGAATTAAACTTAGGCCTTTTTCAATCGAAGGGTGCAACATACCATTATTCTTCCAATTGCACTATGAGGTGCTAATCAAAAAAGATAGTTTGTTTCTGGCATAAGTATTAAAGTTATATGTGCAATATTCTCTTTTGAGACAGAAATAAACAAGTGGCAGTTGGGAAGTGGAGAATGATGACATTTGAAGAATTTTCATTTTTATTGAAATTGAAAGTTGCCTTAACCATTCCACTCTGTAACTGAAAGTAACTGAGTTAGGATTAAGTGCAGTTTGAAGATTTTATGTGGGCTTTTAAATTAACCACACATTTGTGAAATGCACTTTTGACTTTTATTTCATTTCAGATAATATGACATAAATGTGCAATGAATTCTTCAGAAGTCATATTCATGAAGAAATTCACTGTTTGCAACAGTACAGTGTACATGTTGACTTCAATTTCCTCAAGGAAAAGTCTTGCTAGACTGATAGCTTGGTTTGTTAGTTAATCCAGAGGCTTGCTTCTTAGTTTAGCTCAGCATACCATATAGGATGCAGATGTCATAAATTTGTATTCTTGATGTCAGAGAATTTCAATATCTTATCTCTGATAATTCCTGAAAGTTGTTTCATATGGTGAAGGAATAAACTTGTAAGGAAGATGTGTTATACCCAGTAAATAAAATTCTTCCTTTTTTTTAATCAATTCTAATTAAGATTGCAAAGATTTCCTTGGTTTTTTTGTCAGAAAATAACTAGTAATTTCTAATTCTTTTACTGAGGATTGTAATTGATATTTTTTTTCTTAGTGGGCATCTGCTCTACACCACCATCTGTACATCATGGAAAAGCTCACTGTAATAAAACAGGTGTAGAACATCTTCCATTAGTAGTTTGTGAATATATCTGTGAGGATGGTTTCACTATTCCTACAGGCCATCTCAATCACCGTTTCATTCAGTGTTTACCAAACTTAAAATGGAATTCAACAAAAACCATTCAGTGTCGCAGTAAGTATGCCTATATCTTTGTCTTGACATCAAACTTGACCACATTTTTTCAATCTTTGTGTATGTGCCGTGTGTCCTTATATATGCATGTTAAAATTTCTATTATAACAGACTTAAAGGAAATGAAATTTCATAACTTTGTTTTGAAGATTCTACTGAAGTATTTCAAAATTTGATGATATATATTGTACACAAATCTTTAATGATAATCCCACCTATAAATGGTTGTAAACCTTTTATAGGTGGGAAGAGAAGATGCATGAAGAATATAAGACACAGGCCAGGAGAGTGACTAGTATGGTAGGGAAGGCGAAACTGGAATATGAGAAAAGATTGGCCCTTAGATCCAAGGAAAATCCTAGGGAATGTTTTGGCTATGTGGCCAGTAGGAGGAGAAATGACATTGTGGGATAAAAATGGGAAAACAGAGTGACTGATGCAGAGGACATAGTGGAATTGTTCAATGAACACTTTATTGGAGTATTTCATCCTGGAGGAGTCAATTTGAATACTAGAGGAATAGGGCAGTTCGAGGTTTAGAGGTGCAGGAGGAGAGTGTGTTCCACATACTGAATACTCTGGATGTTAGTAAAGCTGTGGGACTGGATGGTATTTCACCATGAGTTTTGAGAGAATGTGCTAAGGAACTGACAGGGCCTTTGACCTGGCTTTTCGAAAGTTTGGCTGCGGGAAAGGTGCCCATGGAATGGAAGGAAGGTAAGATAGTGCCATTGCATAAGGGTGGTAACAGACTGGAAGTGTCTAATTATAGGCCAGTCTGTGTGTCATCGGTAGTTGTTAAGATCTTGGAGAAAGTAGTGAGGGACCGTATACAGCATTGGGCAGATGAGGGTAATGTTATCTGTGAGAATCAACATGGATTTGTGAAAGGACGCTCTTGTTTTAGCAATATGCTAGCCTTTTATAATAAAGTTACAAGAACATTAGATGAGGGAAAGGCATATACTGACATTTTCCTAGACTTAGCAAAGGTATTTGACCTGCCACATGATAAGCTGATATTCAAGTTGCAGCACATGGGTCTGGATGTCAGATTAATCAACTGGATTCAGGATTAGCTGTCTGATAGGTATCAGAGAGTTGTATATGGTGGAGCAATATCAAAGAGGCAGAAGGTTACAAATGAGGTTCCATAGGGCTCAGTAATGGGACCTATATTGTTTAACCTTTATATCAATGGCATTGTCCGTGGATTGCAAGGAGATATTCAGTTGTTTACAGATGATGCGAAGCTGGGAAGGGTTATTAGTAATAGTGCAGATGTGGTAGCCCTGCAAGAGGATTTGAATATACTAGACAGATGAGCAAATGAATGGGGATGTTGGTTTAATGCAGCAAAATATAAGGTCTTGAGGTTTGGGACACATCGATGGGACGCTGCATACTCTATGGGAGGAGTTAAACTGGAAGAAGTAGGGGAGATGAGATCTGGGGGGTTGATGATTGATAGAAATCTGAAATTTAGGGGACATATTGCAAAGGTAGTGAAGGTAACACAGAGGATTGCTGCAATAATGAGAAGGACACTGACCTGCAGAAATAAAAGGGTTATCATTCCATTGTATAAGACTCTGATCAAACCACACTTAGACTATTGTTCTCAGATTTGGTCCCTAGGATTTGAAGGGGATAAATTAACTGTGGAAAGGGCACAAAGGCAGATAACAAAGACGGTGTCAGGACTGTACAATGATAGTTATGAGGATCGGCTGAGGGAATGTGGACTGCAAGAGTTTGGTGGATAGAAGAAGAAGGTGAGGTGATATGATTGAGACTTTTAAACTGTTGAGAGGTGGTTACAGGATTGACACTGGGGAGTTCTTTCGCTTGGTTGAACAAGGGGGGGGGGGCATCCCTGGAAGTTACGAAAGGAAACTGTGAGAAAGAGGGTGAGGAGTGGTTGAGCCATGGAATGCATTGCCTGATGGAGTGGTGAGAGCGAGAACAGTCAATGTGTTTAATGAGTGGATGATAGACTTTGTGTTTCCTAGGAGGGACCCCCTTCGATGAGTCTTGATAGACTTGTGTTTCTTAGAAAGGATCTCCCACGATGAGTCTTTTGACTCCATGGAGGCCTGAATAATAATACTAATAATAATACCTTTAATGCATTGAGCCTGTTGAAGGCTAAGCATTAGTAGATTTCAGAGGCCCTGCTCCACAGGTCAAACATGAAATATTTTCAATGAGACCACTGCTATTATTGAGGGCTGCATTGGCTTTAAAATGCCGTTTATCTTTAGAACAGGGTTTCTAGATTATGTAAAAAATAAAAATATTAAACCTGAACCCATCCACAATTATTAATGTACTGTAGGTTTAAAACCTTTAATGTGGGAGTCATAAAACCCACTGAAGACCTACAGTATGAGACTCATGCTGGTGAAGAAATTCACCAAAACATTCAGAACATCCATCCCACAGGAGGACAGACCCATGGCTTGTTCCTTGGAGAGAGGATATTATCTGGAGATTTCCACAGTCTAAGAATTCATTGCTGAAATGCTACACAAGACATTAATTGCATAGTGACTCAGTGACTATCATACCTCCCATGAAACTTATTCACTCACAGCCACTTCTGACCATTCTACTTCACCACTCTCAAGGCAGAAAATCTAGAAAATACCATTCTACTTCACCACTCTCAAGGCAGAAAATACCTCCCATGAAACTTATTCACTCACAGCCACTTCTGACCATTCTACTTCACCACTCTCAAGGCAGAAAATCTAGTCTTCCCATCTTAACCATATTCTTATACAACTTCCAGTGGTGACCTCTTTTCTCTCCCCTACTGAGTATTGAAAATATGTTTTCAGTACATAAGAGTATTAGATAATACTGTCATGAAAAGCAATTGCTCAGTAATTCTTTTGATTTTGTTATCCTACGAGCTGCATTCATTATTATCCTTCCATAATCCTTATTTTTTTCTTTTACTATCTAGAACGCTGAAATTTTGTTTGGCCTGTGGCTAATTTCTTTTCATTATCAGATTTTGCCTCCTTTACCAGAATGGTAAAGGAGGCATATTTTCATGAATTCAAATTTTCATGCCTGTGCTTTATACTGCTCGTTAGTTTGCTGATCCCATTTCTCCTTATATTCCCTACAAAACAGTTTCATTTTTTGCAGTTCCCATTCAGTGATGCTGTTCATCTGTTTTACTGCCACATGATTTATCTTTATAATCTTGTGTATGTACCTTGATACTTCTTCCCTGAAACATCCCTTGACCATTTCCCTTGCACTGCTAACATCCTATTCCTACAGTTTATGCCATGGGATCCCCAAACTGTCTCCTAAATTTTTTTCATAATCACTTGTAGCCCCCTCATACCACTAACCAGAAAGTTCACATGCATAGCCACTTCATGTCAAGACTACATGATTACTCCCTGTTTTTTTGTTTAATCCAACTCGCATACAAAAGACTGCAAAACTTATAAGTAACCAGACTTGTATGTGCAGGTAAGAGAAAAGGAATCTGACAAGTTTCTGGAACAGCTGAAAGTTGTAGTCTTTGAGAAAGATAGAAAGGGACCCTGTTCCAAAGAACTTTGGGATAGATGGAATAAAAGATAAGGTAGAAAAGATGGGTTGATGAATTTGAAGCTAGACAATAAATAGATGCTATTTAGCAGCTGTTCCTGTTCTTGCAGTTTAGAGGGAAAGTGGAGAATCCTTTCGGCTGCGTGGTTGTTTTTTAGCCGATCTCATACAGAGGTAGTAGGGATTTTTCTCCCGGAAACTCGGGTTTTTCATCCTGCATACAGACAAATCAGCCCTTCAGAACACACACAATTTACAGACAAAAAATACTAGCTGTGGTGGTGGTGATGGGCGGTAGATAGCGTTGATGTTGATGATCGGTGTAGTGGTGAAGACGGAGAGTTGTACAATAGGTGTCCTCCCGCGATGAGTCTTCAGACTCCTTGGAGGTGTCACAAATAATAATAATGGTAGCCAGCTCAGTAGAACACTATCCATGAAAATACCTGTAGAAGAGAGGCAGAAATAGCGAGTAGAGTTAGTAGGGAGTGAGGACATTATCACTTTAGCAGATTATTCTGTTCTGAATAACAATTATTCCTGAAAAAGTTTTTGGTGCTCCATCCCAATATATGAGGAGTATTCTGAAGTTGGATGGAGTTGGGAATTTGGGATTTGTATAGTATATGCAGTTATACAGGTTTAAGGCTAGTCACTAGCCTTAAAAAAAAAAGTTTAAGCTAGCCATTTAAAAAAAGAGACGTTGTGGCCAGTGGTTGTACAAGGAAAGGCTGAAAAGTGAAAGTCAGTCCATGATTAGAGATCTGGATATTATCAAAAATAAGGGAGAAGGAAGCAAGATATTTCTCAGAAAAGATAGGACTACATTTTAGTAGTAACATTGAAATTCATAAGGTTGTCCCCCGAGAATAGCAAACAGATTGCAGTTTTAAAACTTTGATAGAATCTTGAAAGCTTTGAATAATTTTGCACTATAATGCTTTTCAAGTGAAGATAAAGTGGAGTACTATCATCTGCAGAGCTATGAATAGGATTTGAGGTCAGTGAGAGATTTATGTACAGAAGGAAGCAAGTGGGGTGTAAAGTACAGACCTTTTATATTCTCCAGCATTGGTTGGCAAATATGAGGAGAGAAAGCTGTCTTCCATGATACATAGTTAATGACCAGAGAGGCAACTGACAGCATAGTTGTAGAGTGTAGAAGGCTGACTATACAACGGTAGTTTGCTTAGTTGGTTTCTATGTTAGATCTATAAATATACCTTTATATACTTCAGTATTGGTTGGCAAATATGAAGAGAGAAAGCTATCTTCCATGACACATGGTTAATGACCAAAGAGGCAACTGACAGCAGAGTGTAGAAAGCTGACTATACAATGGTAGTTTGCTTAGCTTTCTATGCTAGATCTATAAATGAGAAAAGCAATCATATGAATTCCTCCAGAACTTTCCATGGCTTGTTTGAAGGTGGGTGGTTGATGTCTAGGAGATTTGCTGTAAATTGAGTGGCAAAATCCATTTGTTGATCACTAATTGGTGGTCTCCACGTGGTGAAATTGTTTGTACTTTTCCATGAACTTTGGAGGTATTGAAATGCTACTAATCTGCCATTAGTAGCATTTCAATGCTCTTACTAAAATGCAGTCCTGTCTTTTCTGAGAAATATCTTGCTTCCTTTCCCCCTTATTTTTGATAATACCCGGCAAAGGTTGGTCGATTGGTGGAGCCTCTGCTACTAATGGCTCAGTTAAGTAAGTTTGAGCGCGGTTAGTAGTTGGAAGGGGACCAATCGTTCGATGCTGTTGACACACACACACACACTCTCCCTCGATGAGTCTTTGGACTCCCTGGAGGTGTCAAATAATAATAATAATACCCAAAGCTCTAATCATTGACTGAAATGAAAGCATTTAGATGACAGTTTTTGTGTGACTTTTTGAATGAGCTGAATATCCAAAGCTCTAATCATTGACTGAAATGAAAGCATTTAGATGACAGTTTTTGTGTGACTTTTTGAATGAGCTGAATTTAGGCAAGAACCTTTCTTTCCATGTAGGAAAGAAAGAGTAATTCTAGAACACAAGTTTTTAGCATAATAGTAGGGGTACCATCAGAACCAGATGATTTTATTCTTCAGGATTCTTCTGATTTCTGACACACACACACACACACACACACACACACACACACACACACACACACACACACACACACACACACACACACACACACGATATTATGGAATAAGCTATTTTTGATAATGTGGGAAGTAATCTACCATGGTCATCTTATGCAAGAATTATCAAACAGGATTAGTTAGGATTAGTTGAGATTTAGTTAACTTGAGCTGCTTGTAATATGCTTTTCTTAGATGGAGGGTATTGGCACACTTGAATTAAGACTCAGATAGTGGTAATAATTATGGGTGGAATGGGAATGAAGGCTTTCATCTGAATCAGAATTATTTCTGTTATTCAGTCAGAGCTGGTGTTTTGATTAGGTTAAGTGATATAGGTTCTAAGGTTTTTGTTCAGTTCTTAGTATTGACCATAATGAAACCAACCTAAATAAAAATCTCTTAAGTGAGTTTTTTATTCTTATTTTTATTTTTTCCTGCTTTAATGTTATGGATTGAGTTTTACATTCACAAGTAATGCTACTATTTATGTATTGATTCAATTATCATTAGGTATATACCACCTAGGCCTGTTTTCTGTGCTATATAGAATCCCTCTTAACCTTTTGGAAATTCGTTTAACCTTCTTTGCTTAATGCGTTTTTTTTTTAATTATTTTTTATGGAATAGGTATTAGTATCTTTCCTTTAAACTTGATGTTTTTCTTTTGAGTTTTTCTTATTATTCTTGACCTACATTATCTTTGGATGCAATATCTGATATTTTTGGGGGAATCTACTGAAAGTGATCTATACCTCAGTTGATGATGTAGTACATGTTTTAGCTACACATCATATAATTTAATGGAATAACTACAGTATATTTTTAATCATTTCATTATCTTCAGGAATACAATTATTAAAATTGTAATAACACATACAGAAACACAAGAAACAAAATTAGACTATATATAAATACGCCCATGCAGTTAGCCTAGTGGCTTTGCACTTCACAACCATATGCCTGGGGAAGGAGTGTCCCAGGTTCGATTCCTGTCGAAGATGTGAGGAACTTGAGGATCTTCCTCAGGCATAGCCAAGTTAGCTGGTCTTGGATGCGGGCAGCAGGGTTTTTCCGTCAGTTTATATGGCGTTTTTCATCCTGTAAGCAGGCAAACCGGCCCCGTGAACATACGTTACTACAATCAAAAATATATCCCCCCCCAGCGACAGACTAGGTGACAGGTCAGTTGGGAGTGGTACTAACAAGAAGTCGCATCTAAGTAACATGCGGACCCTGCATAAGAAGCGGGAATAATGCATAGTGAAAGAAGAATATATGTATATTTCTTTTTTTTATGCGATTCCCACCCATGAAAGTTTATTAGTAAACATATAGTACATTTGTACTGTGGGTAGGCTAAGAGTTTTTTTTTTTCCATTTTTATAAATTTTTACTTATTTTTTAATTTTTTATTTTTACATAGTCCAGAAACCCTTCTCTGGAGCCAAAAATGGAACTTTTCTAGCTACTTCAGGCCTCCAATAAGCAGGCCTGATCAGGCCACATATGGATTTTTGTGCACAGCTATCATCACCTAGTTATAGCAATTAGGGGATTTTGGTCTTGTACAGCTTGGTAGATAGAAGAGATACCTATTCCATAAAAAATATAAAAAACTTACATTAAGCAAAGAAGGTTAAGAGAAAAAGTAAAACTTTGAGATCCTGGTTTACATCCTAGGCTACCAACAGGTGTCCATAGACAGTGCCCTACTCTTTCATCCATGTATTTCAGTTAGTTTTGTGCTGTCTTTGTGTGCATGTGTTATGTCTCATTTTGTAGTCTGTACAAACATCATGAGTAAAGTGAAAAGAACTTTTTGCAGAGCAAGTGGTGAATGAATGGAATGTATTACCAGAGCGGTGTGAATGCTCCAATGCTGAATGTTATTAAGGCAAGGTATGTAGGTATTGCAATTTGTGAATGTTTGGCCTCCCATGATGAGTCTTCTAACTCCATGGAGGGTTGAAAATATAAAAATATAGAAGTTAAACAATAGGTCAAGTATCGAACCTTGTGGTTCCCTCACTGGTCACCCTCCTCTTGGTATTGGCAACTCCATACATTATTCAGATACCTCTCAGTGCCTAATACTGCATGCACATGCATACATGTATCTCAGGATTGGATATGGTAGTTTTCACAGAGTATGGATGTCATCTTGTGTAGCAGACTGAATGCAACTGTAATATTGTTGGATTTTGAGATTTATCCCTCTTCTAACTTTTTTTATGTGGAAGAGAGATTGCAAATTTATAATTGCAGTTACTTGATCAGCCTCATCTTTGTTCATCTTGTTTTTCTTAAATAATGGTAATCACTTTTCACTGCGATTTCACTTTTCTTTTTCAATTGAGATGGCATGAATCCTATCCCTGAGTTTTGAAGATGCCCTGTTTTTGAGAAAGGTGATGATGTGAGGTAACATGCTTATACCCCCATGTGTTAATTTTCCTGTAAATGTCATATTCAGTTTGTTATGATTAGCATTTATCACTAAAAATACATGTATGGTAGAAATCTTCCTATATCTAATTATTGAAGCATCTTTAGATGTGCATCATTCAGGTAGTGAGTGTGGTTCTATTGTACTAGGCTACATTATAGAGATAAATTTTGTCCATATCCTTGATTTAACTGGTGTTCTTAATACATGCTCTGTGAAATGCATAATATAATGCCAACCTGATTAATGGGTATTCCTACACCCTAACCAATCAGGCATGGTTTGAATCTCACTATGAGATTCAAACATGGATTTTGTGACTGTTTTTAGGTGGTAGATGATTTTCATTTCCTGGTGTGAAACCACCAGTCTATTGGAGGCAAGGCCTGAATGGCTTGAAAGTTTTGTGTTTGGTCTTTAGAGCAGAATTTATGTCTAATCCTTGGGTAGGAGAAGGATTGTCTAATCCTTCTCCTACCCACAGTATTAATATATTATAGGTTTACAACCTTTCTTGGATTCACATAGAATAAGTTGGCCAATTGCTTTAGAGTGGCTATATCTAAATCTTGTCCATATTTGGTTTATTTTCATCTCTAAAGCAAAACTCTTATCTGATCATAACTTATCTACAGTATTAAATGTGCAGCCTTTTGTAGATGGAATTTGCAAAACTCTATTTCTAACCAACCTCTCCAATACTTCACAATTATGGTTCCGTTTATTCAGCTGCAACTCCAGTTAAACTGAATGATAATTGTAAACTTCTTTGAGACCATTCTTATATAGGTGGCACTACTTTGTCTTCCACTCCTTTGAAGACTCCATTGCAGATCTCATCCATGTCAACAGCACAGACAATTCGTTTTGCACACTTCCTAAAATTATGCAGAAGCATATAATCTTCCCAACCTCATTAACTTTGAGCCTAATCAAAATCTCCTGAATCACTAGTTAATTTCTAGCCTGTCTGGTATTCTTCCCATCCCTTCTGGATTTTGTATATCACTTTCTAGTAAGAAATATATGAACAAAGTTAAATAATTCTGCTACAGTTTTACAGTGGTCACTTTGCAATTGTCACCATCCATCCAAGTCACTCTTCCATAATTCTCTCTACCACATAGAGAAAAGCTATCTTTGATTTTTTTTCTTTCTTCTAATTAACCAATCTCTTCTCATACTGCACTTTTGCTTTCCTTATGGTGCTTGTTACTTCTCTAGCTTCCATTTTATACATCTCATACTTCTCGTCATTATCTATTATTTTCCACACTGCTTGTCTAATTTTGCTGTTTCTTCTTTTTACTCCTATCTTATCTGCTTAACTCTCAGTACACAGTTGTGTATTGCTTATTTCAGATGTGTTTTAATCAACTGTCGGCTTCATTGGCTAAGTGGATATCATACCTGCTCTCCATCTGAATTCGAATAGTGTTGTGAGCATTGATGTTTGTGAATATTTATTTTTAGATACATCTCATACTAAATTTCATTGCCTGGTATGAGATCACTGCCCTGCTTAATGAGGCCTGAAGTGGTTTGAGAAAGTTCTACATTTTGGTCTTAATTCTTGTAATACGTTGGTCACACATGACTTTAAATTTTTCAGGAAATGACAACAGTGCCGTAACGAGGGTGTGGTGAAAGAGGTGCCCATCATGGGTGCAACTAGGTTTGGGGTGCAAAACATTAAAAATAAATATAAAAGTCCATTATTTTATATTGCATTTTTAAATTTCGGCAATATGCTGCTTTAGACACACAAATTTTGCAACACACTACAACTCATTTTGATGGGGTTAATAGTAAGTATTTAACATATTGCATTTAGTAAAATTTAACTTGTTAAATTTTTCAAATGTTTTGTCATTTTTGGGTTGGGGGGGCGCAAGTTAGACACTTGCCACTGGCACTTCATACCCTCGTTACTGTACTGAATGACAACGTATACTAAAATATTAATTAAAAAACTTGAGGTATTGTTTAATGTTTTTTAATTAATATCTTAGTATACATTTTCATTTCCTGAAAAATTTAAAGTCATATGTTTTGGTCTCAAGAGTAAGGTTTATAGATTATCTATTAGGTTTACATTTTGTGGATGGATTTACATTAAAAAAAAATCCATTTTCTATAACTTCTTTCCTTTTGTAGTTAATCCTTCTGTGAAATTGCTTTAGACACTGAATTTTCCATAATCAACCATCTTATAATTTGGCATATGCCTTTTTTGACTAAAACTTTCATTTGCTTAGACACCTCCAAGGTCAGACGTCATCACTCATCAACCAGTGAGTTTCTTATATAATGAGACCTATGAAGTGGCAGGCTGGTGGCAGGGATGTAACAGTGTGGGGAATCACATGTTAGGCTTCCTGATACCAGTTGAACACTACCTGAATGCCATAGACTATCTTGACATTATCGCTGATCATTTTCATCCATTCATGGCTGAAGTTTACCATTGTCAAATGGTTACTTCCAGCATGACAACATGCCATGCCACAAAGTGCATAGCATGTTGAAGTGGTTCATGGAACATGACAGCAAGTTTCCTTTACTTAAGTGGCCAGCTCACTCCCTGGGCCTTAATCCAATAGAACATCTCTGGGATGAGGTGGAATGAGCAGTTCACAGCAACAATGTGTCACCATTCAATCTTCAATCTTGGGCAGTGCCATTGTAACAGCATGGATAAACACCCCAGAGGAATGTTTTAGACACAGTAAATCAACATCACAGAGAATACATGCCATTCTTAAGGCATAAGGAAGTCACACTCATTATTAAATGCTGTTGCTAATAAAGTTGCCACTTAGTGCAAATACATAATTATTGAAGAAGTGTATCAGTGTCATTACAGTTTTATCAGTTGTGGTAAGTGGATGTTTTATTTACTATAATATTTTCTCTTGTTTGTTTTTAATATTAGGCAGCATACCACCTCGTCCTCATGCAGGAGACTGCAAAAACAGGACTGTTATTGCTAAATCAGGAGTAGCTAAGATTAAGAAAGCTAGATTCATATCATCTAAAGGGAAAAGAGTAAAGGTAAAATGCGCTGTTCATGGACGTGTTGACCCAGGTGTGTATCACAATTATTGTGAAGCTAGAGATCCAGAGTTAAGATTAAGAGCTCATTGTAATTATTCCATTACAGTTAAAGGTAAGACTCCAAGTTAAGTGTTTTAATACCATATGTTGTGTTCTTTTTTATATTTTTATGTGTGATTATTTTATATCACACACCTATTATATTTTATATCAAAATAAATATAGGTATTTATTTTCTAGACACTTTTATAAAAACTGTTTTGGAAAGTTTTTAAAATAACTACTGTTATATCTATTAGATCAATAGATATAACATGAATGACCAACATGAAAAGCTGGCACTGATCATCAAAACTGTAATATTTTCTGCTCTTGTTGTACCATTTACAATCAACAGTTCTTCACATAATCTTTCCTTTTTTTCTACTGCTCATAATAAAAAAATCTAAGGTTTTTTTTTCTGTTTTGCTAACTATACTATTCACTTTCCCATCTTGCAATTTACATTTTCCTCATAACTTGATGGGCAGTTCCTACTTTATTTCCTTAGTCATCTTTCATTCTCTTCTTATATGCTGTATATCCTTAATAGAGTAAATTATACTAGATAAGAAATTAAATTAAAAACATAACACTCGGCAAAGATGATTTATTAGTCGGTTTTGACGTTTCTGCCCTTTTCACAAATGTCCCAATCAGTGACACAATTCTTCTCCTACAGAACAAATTTCCACCCAACATTACGACCCTCTTTGTCTACGAAGGTACGGCCATGGGCTCACTACTCTCCCCCCCCCAATTGCTAACTTTTATATGAAATCTTTTGAGCAAAGTGCTCTTGATTCCTTTAATCTAAAAACCTACAGTGTGACTTAGATACGTTGACGATGTTTTTGTTATCTGCCCACACGGTCGACAAACTTTAAACACATTCCTCAGCCACCTGAACAAACAGCAGGAATGCATACAATTTACTATCGAAAATGAAAATCAGAATTCGCTCCCGTTCCTGGATACACTGGTCACATGTCTTCCCTCAGGCAGTCTATCCTTCATGGTTTACCACAAACCAACACATACTGGCCAATATATACATGCTAATTCATATCAACACCCATCACAAAAATTTTGAGTCATTAACACCCTTAAAAACAGAGCTATAACAATTTGCTCTAATCAACAAGCGCTTAAACAAGAATTAAAGATTATTAGCAACACATTTATAAAGAATGGCTATAACAAAAATACTATTAATAAAGTTCTTCATAAAACTTCATCAAAAGAGAATATAAATTACAGTAAAATCACAGCCATCCCATACATTAAAGGGTTATCAGAAAAAAATCAATAGAATCTTACACCATTATAATTTCAATGCCACTTTTAAACCACCTATAAAATTAAAAAAACATATTCAACTCCTCTAAGGATCCTCTCCTCCCATTTGCACATCCTGGAGTTTATTGCATCTACTGCACCTGTAACTTACCTTATATTGTTGAAATTGGATGTACAATCCCTATATAAAAAAAGAACACAAAAGACACATTAAATATAACAATTTTGGTGAAGCAGGCCTCTTAGATCACGCTCTCAACACCCTACACCAAATTGATTGGAAAAGTACCTGCTCTTTACATCATACAAAAACCTGGTATGAAAGAAAATTTAAAGAAGCCTGTGAAATTCTGATTAACCACCCTAATCTCAACAATAATAGTGGCATAAAAATTCCAAGAATTTGGATGGCACATATTCAGCCTACTTAGTATCAAGTATACTTTAGGAATTTAAAAGCAATTTCAGCTTTTATTGGAAACTTCCATACCAATTGATTGAAATTTATATGTATAATCACAGTTTTTTTATTTTATTTTTTATTATATATATATATATATATATATATATATATATATATATATATATATATATATATATATATAAACATGTTGCTTTCCAGCTCAATTTAATTTTGTAACCCAACAGATAATAATAGGACTCTAGCTTTGATGTAGTATAGTTTTGTTGTTTTTTTTCACCCAGAGGTCAGGCCAATAATTGTTGTAATGGTTGGTCAGTAACTTTAGCAAACCATGTAGATTGTAGTGCAGCTTGTTTCTCTGTATATATGTGTATGCTCCAGATGATGACTTGATATGAAGGTCGAAATGTCAAGTGTTCATTTTGGTTTACATTAAACTAAAGTTTTGCTCTAACACTGTAGTTGTCTCCATAATTTTCCATAATGTATTGTGATCACTGTGTAAGCATGAAAGAAAAAATTATATTCTTGTTTTAATCCTTTGCTCAAATGTATGCAGATAAAGTTTGCACACGAAGTATCTTTATCTCAACATCATTAATCTGGTAATAATAACCACTTACCAAGGAGTTATTATTACCAGATTAATGATGTCGCAGTTATATTTCCTTCCTCCTCCTGTTTACTAGATTCTACAGATATTATTTCATCGATCTTTCTTCATACTCAATATTCCAGACCACAAATCATTTCTGGACGCTTTCAAATTTCTCTTCATCCATTTGAAAACCAGGCGAGCAAATCTGTACACAGTAATCCATGGCTTTAGAGTGAAACCATCTTACTTTTACAGATAGATGCCATCCACATCATTGCCATAATTCATTCTGCATCCCCACAACCCCTTAGCAACGTGCCTCTTAAATTCAACTCCCTATTCACTATTCCCCCAAATCTCTTATCTCCTCCACCCAAAAGATTCCCACCAATTGTATACTCTGCATCCGATTTTTGCTTCCCAAATTTTAAAACCTTGCACTTTGCAATGTTGAACTGGTAGTAGCACTGACTTACCCACTCACTCAGTCTATTCAAGTGCTCATGTAAAGATAGTGCTGTTCTGGGGGGAAAAAAGTTATTGCCTAAAGACTCCAAGACAAAAGCAGCAAAATATCAACTATTGTGTCGGAAAAAGCAATGAGTCATCCTTTTTCCTACCCAACATTAACATTACCTCAGAAGGAAGGGATAAGGACATGCTTATGCCTCCCGATGGGAAGTGTACCGTATAATGTCCTAAGAAAATGTAAACATCCAGATGTGTAAATTCCAAACATTGTTAAGATAGCCCATAAGTTTATTAAGATAGTAATTGTGAATGAATTATAGTAGAAAGTCATGTAGTATTAACAAATAAATATGTATAAGCTAAGTACAAGTTTAAGGCATGTGAAGACAGTTCGTAGCCACGGTGTCCAATCGGCTGCCGCCGTATGCGTGACGACACCACCGAGTGAGGGAGCTGTTCCAGAGTATATAAGTTTCGGCGGGAGTTTGAATCGCTCTCTTATCTCCGATTTCTTGTGTCTCGTCTCCGAGGTTCATCGGCACCTAGTTTCCCGTAGGAGAGCTATGTAGAGCTTGCCGCCATGTGTAGCAAGGTTCTCACCTTGCTATGCATGTTACATTGGTCAAAGCTGCAACTACAATGTGTTCAACACATAAGGAGAAAGAGCCGCTGATGAAATCTACGTTAGCGTACAGGTCTGTGCATGAGTGTTTTCGGTTTGTGTAGAACAAAGGAACAAAGCCCGCCATCAGGGGAGGTACAGTGAACAGATCAGAATACCTAGTCAAAGCAAGAACGGTAAGCGAAGATTTTCTTATTTTAATGTAGGATTAAAGTATCCGTGGAGTAAAGAAACAGAAGTTAAGAACACACGCTAATTACGTGTTGTGCCACAAGAACAGTCTGCAATTTGGACACTTGTGTCTACTGTTAAGAAGAAAACATATTAGGCTCCAGCCGAACAGGAGGCCGAGCTCCGGACTGTTTAAGTGATTTAAGAAAAGTAATGTCATATGTTCAGAAAGTAATTGAATGTTAACAGATATTTGGGGGGAGAGAATTAAGTAGAAATAAGTACTATTGTCCTAGAGAATTACATGTCAGATTTATTGAAATGATCTTGTGTATATATGCAACGTTACATGCATGATAATGCCAGGTAATTTAGTTATAAGAGTCTGAGGATAGATATACGTATAGAAGTGAAGAGTTCTTATAAAGTAAGGGATTATAGTGCAAAGGTTTAAATGTGTTTAATTAAGTAAGGGGAACCCAGACTCTTTTAAGGTTAAGAATTTAAATAACATGTATACTTGTCTTTGTGAAATAATAAATGTGTTTCTTTTTACATAATCAATTGAGTTTGTCATATCTTCTGCGGATTTGAATTACCGTTTGGAAAATTTCGTACCTTGCATTTAAAGGGGAAACCAATAGTGATATGAGAATAGGGACCACGACTGCATATATCTTGATCCCTACAATTTTCTTTAAGTAATTTAGATAGTGCATCAGAATTTAGTTGCTGGCTGGCGCAGTCTTTAATCTATACAAATTTGTCAGCAACCGAACTCTGATAGTAAGAGATACAAAGTTTAATGTTAACTGTAAACTGTAAAGTAAGATTAAAGATAAAACTACAGAAAAACGGGAACATAACAATGGCGCAGTCGACAGGATGTGCTGAAAGAAATTAACTTGCACACCAAGAAATTAACTTGCATCAGAATTTAGTTGCTGGCTGGCACAGTCTTTAATCTATACAAATTTGTCAGCAACTGAAGTCTGAGAATAAGATATACAAAAGTTTAATGTTTAATGATAAAGTAAAATAAGAAGAAAAACGGGGATATAACACAACTGATCAGTATCTCAGAAGTGGTCATCTGAGATTAACACATTCACATTGGGGTGAAAAGAAACTTTTCAGGCTGTCCTTGATCAACAACAAAATGTTTTTCCTCATATTGCCATATCTCATATATTGTATCAATGGATGCAACACATATCGTGATGGGTTCTTTGATTATAACCAAATAAATTTGTGTGTGGATGGGGGGGGGGGGGAATGTGCATCAGGATGTATTCAAAACCATTAAGGAAAGTACTGTATTTGGTTGAACAATTTAAATTACTGAAAGGTGTAAATATGGAAACCAACATCAGTGAGACACAAGCTATGTGAGAATGACTGGTAAATATAAGGGAGAGAAAGAACAGAGGTGAATAGAAATACTTTTATTAAAGGCAGATGAATTATTGGTAATTTACAGTTGTATGATGTGTATCCAATGATTTTCTGAGGTGGAGTGAATCTTATAACCTCTATAATGATTGCATTTATATATATATATATATATATATATATATATATATATATATATATATATATATATATATATATATATATATATATAATTAAGAGTTTATAAGCCAGAAAAACTGAAGATATCAACAATTTTTTTAATTAAAAACATGGCACTTCATTCTAATTATGTAGGATTTCTTTAGGTGTAAACATGAAAACTATTAGACAAACAGTAAAGACCAACAAAGGTGACAGCCACTATGTAGTTACTATTATTATTATTATTAACATTTGACCTCTATGGAGTCAGAGACTCATTGTGGGAGGTACACGCTATTGCACATAATGCTCATCCAACCGTGCCTGGAAAAAACACTGATTCAATGTGTCTATACCCACAACACACTCAGGCAATGCATTCCACTCACTAACCACTCTCCATGCAAAGAACCTACTCCTTACTCCTAGCTCACACCCTCCTTATACAGTTTCTAACGATAGACCGATGTCTTTAAAATATTTATTGCATTAAAAACATTGTGCATTGCATTGCATTGTTGAGCACGTTGTGTGCATTTATGCATTCATGTACATACATTTGGCTAATTATGGCTAAGATGTATTCTGATAAGTTGATACTTGGGTTTGTATTTAGATGTTTTGAATCCAGTGCCATTTCTAAGGATTCCCAAATTCCTATCTGGGTTATGCCATAGCAACAGTGTAGTAGTTCAGATTTATCCAATAGCACTTGATGTCTTGTTACTGTCTTGTGGGTTAGCTGAAGAGAGCACATGTGATGACAAAGCTGAAGCCTTTTTCACTTTTTCTTTCATTATCTCTTCTGCTGTACCAGATGCTAGTTTGCTCAAACTCACGTTTTGTCCCATGAAGAAGGCTTTGTAAGTGTGCTATTTCTTTCTGCACTGTCACATCATCATCTGCATTATTACTTTCCACTTCCTTCATACTCTCATTCATATTTCGTACACTATCATTCACTGCTTCCACTACATTCGCTACACATCAGTCACTTCATTCTCCCACTCTCAACACAATCCACATTCCTTGTACTCATTCACGCAAAATTTCCAACACACACACCCTCTCTCTCTCTCTCTCTCTCTCTCTCTCTCTCTCTCTCTCTCTCTCTCCACTCTGACTCTCATGCCACAAACCTTTACTTTTGACAATGAATATATTAAACACACTACATCATACTAAATTCCACATATTCAAATAATTAATTAAAAGAAACACGTATTAACCACAGTGAAAATTATTTAATTGTAAATATTTCATCCTAAGTATCTTAGGACATCATCAGTACAGTAGTTTTAAACAATAATAGGAATAACCTACAGTTAGGGTGCATGATTACAATAGAATCTCATTAAACGTGCATAACGTGCTACAGTAGTACAAAAAAAAAAAAATTATTTAACACAATTTTGTATGACAATTTCCCATACTTTAGGAATAGTAAGAACGTCGTTGCGGTTTAAGTTTGGTCTGTGTAGTAGGGCTTCAGAACTTTCTTTGTACAAACGTTGATGTTTATATAAAGATCTATGTAAAAGTTTAGACTTTTCCCAATAGATCCTATGGTTTGGATTTTCAATTCCGTGTTGAGAGAGGCCAGATTTCTGCGGTTTAAAAAGACGAATGTGGTCTTGATGTTCCGAGATGCATTTCTGAACAGACCTACCTGTCTGTCCAAAGTAAGATAATTTGCATGAGCATGGAATCTCATAAACACCAGGCAACATCAAAGGTGAGAGTTTGTCCTTAGGAGAAGGTAACAAGATGTAAATTTGGTTGATAGGTTTGTAAGTAGTGGCAAAATTGTATTTCTTCATAACTTTAGAATGACATTCTGAGATGCCTTTAATGTAAGGTATGGGAATCCTATGGACTTCTTCCTGTCTGGTTTGATGTGTGGAGAAGTGACTACTAATGATTTTTTGAGTTGTTTTAGGATTATATCCATTTAGGATGGCTGTATTTTTGATAACTTCTAATTCCTGGTTTAAAGATTCTTCAGAGGAGCAGAATTTGTGTGCTCTGGAAACTAGTGATTTAATAATGCCAAATTTCTGAGATGGATGATGAGCAGAAGAATTGTGAATGTAGCAACCTGAGAATGCAGGCTTGCGAAAGACAGACGTGGCGATGGAACCATCTTCTTTTCTTTGGATGTGTAAATCCAAAAAATGAGATACCCTGTGGAGATTCTTTTTCTAATGTAAAGTTGATGCGATGATGAAGAAGGTTAATTTTATCTAGAAACAGTTGTAATTCATGTTCGGGATGATCCCAGACTGCAAATACGTCATACATATCTTAGCAAACTTGTTTCTAGAACACCTTGAGGAAAAAATATTCACTTTTGAACCCAAACCAAAAATTTGGTTAAGATATGTCGACGACGTATTTGCAGTCTGGGATCATCCCGAACATGAATTACAACTGTTTCTAGATAAAATTAACCTTCATCATCGCATCAACTTTACGTTTCGTTATTTAAAAAAAAAAATTCATATAATTGAATATCGATATCGGCCACCATTTTTCTTGTACACATTGGTGCCATGTATGTAGAACACTTTTGAAACAATATGTAATAATAATGATTAAAAATGATTAAACAAATACACTTAATAATAACACAGCCAAAATAAAGAAAATATCACCAGTAATGATTAGTGATATTGTGAATATTTACTAAAAATAAGGACTTATCTGAACAATTGGACAACACAGCCACTTCCAAGGATGATGCTAGTGCCCTCCATGCATAAGCAAACTACTACTATTTAATTTGTTTATTAATGATATCAGAAAGGATCTGAGAGGAACTATTCATTTGTTTGCTGATGATGCAAAGTTGGGTAGAGCAATAGTGAATGCACATGATGTCAAAATTTTGCAGGATGATTTGGATATACTGTATTGGAGGACTGGGCTAAGGAGAATGGATGTCAATTTAATATGGCAAAGTGTAAGGTTATGCATTTTGGGGTGAAAAGATTAGCAGCAGTATACCACATTGGTGGAACTGTACTCCAGGAGATTAACGAGGCCAGGGATTTGAGAGTGTCGGTGGATAGGAAGTTAAAGTTTAGGAGGCACATTGCAAAAGTGGCTAAATCAGCTCATCAAATCACTTGGTTACTGAAGAATAACTCGACGAGCAGAGACAACTAAGTTATTGTTCCTCTGTATTGAGCCTTGATAAGACCCCCATCTTGACTACTGTGCCCAGATCTGGGCGCCAGGGTTTCTTCTTTATAGAGAGGAGGTAGTGAGGATCCAGAGGTGAGTGACCAAGATGATAGCAGGTCTGTGGAATGAACCTTATGAGAACAGGTTGAAGATTTGTGGGTTTCAGAAATTGGTTGATAGGCAGAAAAGGAGTGATATGATTGAGACATTCAAATTACTGAAGGGTTTCTATAAGATTAATTCAGAGGATATTTTTCAGAACAGGTCTGGTGGTGGACTAGGGACCATCCATGGAAACTGGGCAAGAGTGTGGTTAGCAAAGGTGTTAGAATAGGATTTTTTACTTGGAGAGTGGTGAATGAGTGGAATAAGTTGCCAGGGTCTGTTATGAGGTGCCATGACTGTAAATCAGTTCAAGGCAAAGTATGATAGATACTGTGTGGAAGCTGAATAGTTGTTCTTGACACGATGTTTAGGGCCTCCCTCGATGAGTCTAAGGACTCCTTGGAGTTGCCTGTAATAATAATAATAACTTATAATGTAAAGCAAATTTTCAAAAGCAAATAAAGATGTGTGTGCACGCACACACACACACACACATGCGCGTGCAAAGGGTTCACAGCCTTGGTGAATATTTTGGACTAAGATTATTGACATTGGTGAGATGTGGCTATTCGAGTCAGGTGTAGCAACTGGCACTGATTTTTAGGAAGTTTTAGAATTTTTTTAGGATTTTAGTATTTTTAGAAAGGACTGAAGAAATAGAAGAGAGGGTGATACTACTAATGATATCAGATGAGTTGGGACCAGTTAGGATGTAATTTGAATTTCTATGAATGTGAATTTCTGTATTCATGAAAACAATAATAGTAAATGTTCCATGTAGCAATAAGTTTGAGGCTATCTGTATGTGAAGTTCAGGCTCTTCTTCTTCTCTTCCGTCTAAGATGGGTTGAGTCTTCTCTTGAGCAGGATCTTCCAGTCTTCTCTATTCCTTGCTGTTCGAAAAAGTTCCTTATATGTTCTGCATCCTGAGATGTTCTTTATTAATTTCAGCCAGGTAATTCTTGGTCTTCCAGGTCTTCTTTTTTCATTTGGAAAAGTATTGATTAGGATGTTAGGAAGTCTGTCTGCATCCATGCGTGCAGTGTGTCCAAACCATCTCAGTTGTTGTTTTCTAATTTTTTCTATTATTGTCTTTTTATACAATAGTTCTTGTCTGACTGTGATGTTTGTTTTCTTTTCTATCCAACTTGTTCTATTTATTTTTCTTAAGCATTTCATTTCAAATGCCAGCAGTTTTTTCTCCTCTCTTTTTTTAACTGTCCACACTTGTGCTCCATAGATGACTGTTGGTATAATTATTGCTTCATATAGTTTGATTTTGGCTTGTTTAGATATCTTGTTTGTTTTCCAGATTTTCTGTAATTTTCCCATGGTGGTCCATCCTATCGCTATTCTGTGTTTGATTGTTTTGAGTTCATCTATTGTTTCTGTTAGTTTTGATCCAAGGTATATGAAGTTGTCTACTTGTTCTAATTGTTCTCCGTTTAGGGTGGTGGCTGAGATGGTAGTTCTGTACCTCCCTATTTTCATCACTTTTGTCTTTTGTATATTTATTGTTATGTCATATGTTTTACAGGTTTCATTTAGCTTGTTGATCAACTTTTGTAGTTCATTTGGGGTACTTGCAAGAAGGACGAGATCATCTGCATATTTGATATTATTTATGTTTAAACCGTTGACATTGATTCCAGGCTCATTGTCTATTGCTTTCTTTACAACTTCTTCTAGATATATGTTGAATAGGCATGGGGATAATGGGCATCCTTGCATTACTCCTTTTTGGATCTCTATGGGTTCTGTTGTGAGTGTGTCCTTTTTAATTATTGCATTTGTCTTAGAGTAATATTTTATCAGAAACTGTATTATATATTTGTCTATTGCTTTTTCTAGTAGAATTTTGAGAAAGATTTCTCTGTTGATGTTATCGAAAGCTTGTTTAAAGTCCACAAAACAACAATATAGTTCTTTGTGGTCTTCCCAGCTGAGTTCTGCTAGTTGGTGCAATGTGAAAATTTGGTCTATTGTTGAATAGCTTCCTCGGAAACCAGCTTGTTCTATGCCTATCATTTCTTCGTAGGTGTTTTTTAATCTATTTTGTATAATTCTCATGAATATTTTATAGGTGTGAGGGAGTAAATTGATTGGTCTGTAATTTCTGCAGTCTCTTTTGTCTCCTTTCTTGTATATTGGGATGATCTTTCCAGTTCTCCAGTCATCTGGGATCTCTCCTGTTTGTAGTATTTTATTGAATAGGTTTGTTAAATATTCTATTGATATGCTGCCTCTATATGACCACAGTTCAGTAGGGATAGTATCAATGCCTAGTGCTTTATTGTTTTTCATCTGTTTTATTGCATATCTAACTTCTTCTTGTAAAATTTTTGGGTGATCATTATTTTCTTCTATTGTTGGCATTGTAGTTTTGTTTCCTTGGTGGAAGATAGTCTTAAAATGGTTTGACCAGATTTTTCTTATATATTCAATATTCCCGGTTTCAGTCATCTTGTTGTTCATCATTGTTACTGCTTTTGCTGAGAATTCCTTTGTAATTTCTCTTACAGTATCATGGAAGACTTTTAGGTTGTTTTGTTGGTATGCTTCTTGGCATTTCTTAGCTTTTTCTTCTAACCATTTTTCTTTAGCTTTTTTGCATAGGTTATCAACTCTATTTTTTAGTGCTCTGTATTTTTCTCTATTCTCTTCATTGTTTTGTTGGTTTACAAGTATCTTGGCCTCTCTTTTCTCTTCTATGGTAGCTATGATTTCTTGGGTTATCCACTGTTTGTTTATTTTGGGTTTGGAACCTAGAGTGTCTTTTGCAATTGATAACACTGTTTCTTTTCCTTCTTCCCAGAATTTTCCGCTGTTCTGTAAGATGGAGGGTTTTAATTTCAAGCACATCTGTTCTAAAAATAGACTTCTGCTTGAGCTATCTTTTAGTTTTGATAGGTTGATGTTTTCTTCTTTTCTGATATTCTGATAAGTTCAGGCTAACAGGATGAAATATATGGTTGGGTGTTGCTACAGACTTGGTGGTTCAGCTGCTGGGAATGATAAAATACATCACCCAGTTATCCTGATGGGCACTAAGGAAGCAGTCACTATTGGTGATTTAAATTATCCAGACATTGATTGGATAGAAGAGAAATCTCATGATAAGAATGCAGGAGAATTTATTGAGCTGTTGCAGCACAACTTTATCAGGCAGCATGTTATAGAAACAACTTGAAGACAAAGAGTGTTAGATTTGATCATAGCATCAGGAGATGATTCAGTTAAGGATGTGGTTATTTTGCCACCAGTTGGTGACAGTGGTCATGCTGTACTGACCTGGGAAGTAGCCAACTATATGAATGTTCCAATCAGGACAGGTTACATGCTGAACTACAAATCTGGAAATTATGACAAACTCAGGAGAAAGTTATCTTTGGTTCCATGGTATAGGGTGTTGAATGGGAAGTATATCAGCAGTGCATGGGAAGCTTTGAAAAGATAATTAAATGATATGGTATCTGAATGTGTTCCAAGAGTTCACAGAACAAATAGAATGGGAGTGAAATGGATGTGCAATCTCATTAAACAAAAGATTCATAAGAAGATGATGTGGAAGGAATATCATGAGCATAAGAATGAGAGGAGTTGTATAAAGAGCAGACAAAAAAAAAGTGAAGAGTATTGTATGGAAAACTAAGTTAGAGTATGAAAAGTAATTGACTGCACAGGCTAAAGGCAGCCCAAAGAATTTTTTAGTTATTTTGCAAATAAAATAAAGAATGAATGTGGAATAATGACTTTACTGAATGCAGAGGGTACCCTTGTATCAGAAGATAATGCAATAGTTCAAATAAAGAGTGCTCACTTCGCCAAGATCTATCAACCTTATATACTGTATGTAACATAATACATAGTGCTATCACTGCATTTAATGAAGGGATAGAAGTGCATGAAGAGGTTTAGAGCTCTTGCATAACTTAGATAAGAATTCAGCAATAGGAACTGATGGAATATCAACATGTATGTCAGCTGAGCTGACTAAGCTCTTCTCATGTATAATTTGAGTCTTAATTCAGGAAAGATCCCCACAGGAA
This sequence comes from Typopeltis vanoorti, assembly GCF_054136105.1. NCBI lineage: Eukaryota > Metazoa > Arthropoda > Arachnida > Uropygi > Thelyphonidae > Typopeltis > Typopeltis vanoorti. Next base: position 122,968,392 of record NC_143555.1, on the reverse strand, counting down.
TGGAAAGAATGTATGATAATGGATATCCAGAAAATTCACTGAAAACAATTCATTGAAAGGCAATTTATCAAAAAAACAATTCATCAAATAAACAATTAATCGAAAAGCAGTTCATTGAACAGCAATTAATCAAAAGGCAGTTCCTTGAAAAAGCAATTCATTGAACAGCAATTAATCAAAAAGAGAATTTATTGAAAGGCAATTTGTCGAAAACCAACAATTCATTGAAAAATCACAATTTATTGAAACTACAAATCATTGAATGAACACTTTGCCAAAAATGAATTATAAGGCATGTGAAGTGAAGTGTATTTATCAGAAAGAACTGCAGTTTTTAATTAACTTGTGAATTGAAGTATAGCATGATAGCCCCTTTATATTTGTTACATAGATGTGTGTGTGGCAATTTTTTTTTTTTTTTTGAGTAATATTCCTTTCAGTCAGTATATGCTATAAATTAAAGATGCCAAGAAATTATATTCTTGGTTTAATCTATTCAAGTGTAAGCAAACAAAGTTTGCACCTGAACTATTTTCAGGACCTGACAGCTCGTATATAGAAGCTAATGACCTCGCATCACTTGCCTTAGTATTCCATAATGCAAAGCACATATCCTTACAGACATGTATAATGCTATGCATTATGGGAAGGGTCATTACCCAGATCAGTTTCGACCTTTATTGAGGTTTCATCAGTGGGAGTCCAGACCCAGATGGTCTGGACTCCCACTGATGAGACTTCCACATTACTTCAACTTGGTGATATGAAGGTTGAAGTAATGTGCAAGTCATATTTTTATATATGAGTAACCAAACGGTTTTACACCTTATTATTAAAATACTCTGGATTAGAGATAGTTGTTGGAAGTTTTCTCACTCGGTTATGCTAATTAGCAAAATTCTGCTAATTTTGGCACCCTCTAATGTTGTAAAAAAACAACTATATTAGAGAGCACCAAAATAGGACTTCTGATCTTTTGTCTGTTACAATTGTATTGTTTCATTTACTCACTGTCATGTATTATTATTATTATTCCGGGCAACTCCAAGGAGTCGACAGACTCATCGAGGGAGGCCCTAACATCATGTCAAGAACAACTATTCGACATTCACACAGTATCTATCATACCCTGCCTTGAACTTGTTCACGGTCGTAGTACCCACCACAGACTCTGGCAGCTTATTCCACTCATTTACCACTCTCCAAGTAAAAAACCTAGCTCTAACACTCTTGTTAACCACATTCTTGTTTAGCAAACTTGTTTCTAGAACACCTTGAGGAAAAAATATTCACTTTTGAACCCAAACCAAAAATTTGGTTAAGATATGTCGACGACGTATTTGCAGTCTGGGATCATCCCGAACATGAATTACAACTGTTTCTAGATAAAATTAACCTTCATCATCACATCAACTTTACGTTTCGTTATTTAAAAAAAAAAAATTCATATAATTGAATATCGATATCGGCCACCATTTTTCTTGTACACATTGGTGCCATGTATGTAGAACACTTTTGAAACAATATGTAATAATAATGATTAAAAATGATTAAACAAATACACTTAATAACACAGCCAAAATAAAGAAAATATCACCTGTAATGATTAGTGATATTGTGAATATTTACTAAAAATAAGGACTTATCTGAACAGTTGGACAACACAGCCACTTCCAAGGATGATGCTAGTGCCCTCCATGCAAAGCAATCTACTACTATTTAATTTGTTTATTAATGATATCAGAAAGGATCTGAGAGGAACTATTCATTTGTTTGCTGATGATGCAAAGTTGGGTAGAGCAATAGTGAATGCAAATGATGTCAAAATTTTGCAGGGTGATTTGGGTATACTGTATTGGAGGACTGGGCTAAGGAGAATGGATGTCAATTTAATGTGGCAAAGTGTAATGTTATGCATTTTGGGGTGAAAAGATTAGCAGCAGTATACCACATTGGTGGAACTGTACTCCAGGAGATTAACGAGGCCAGGGATTTGAGAGCGTTGATAGATAGGAAGTTGAAGTTTAGGAGGCATATTGCAAAAGTGGCTAAATCAGCTCATCAAATCACTTGGTTACTGAAGAATACCTCGACGAGCAGAGACAACTAAGTTATTTTTCCTCTCTGTCGAGCCTTGATAAGACCCCATTTTGACTACTGTGCTCAGATCTGGGCGCCAGGGTTTCTTCTTTATAGGGAGGAGGTAGTGAGGATCCAGAGGTGAGTGACCAAGATGATAGCAGGTCTATGGAATGAACCTTATGAGAACAGGTTGAAGATTTGTGGGTTTCAGAAATTGGTTGATAGGCGGAAAAGGAGTGATATGATTGAGACATTCAAATTACTGAAGGGTTTCTATAAGATTAATTCAGAGGATATTTTTCAGAACAGGTCTGGTGGTGGACTAGGGACCATCCATGGAAACTGGGCAAGAGTGTGGTTAGCAAAGGTTTTAGAATAGGTTTTTTTACTTGGAGAGTGGTGAATGAGTGGAATAAGTTGCCAGGGTCTGTTGTGAGGTGCCATGACTGTAAATGAGTTCAAGGCAAAGTATGATAGATACTGTGTGGAAGCTATATTTATATACTGTGTGGGATCTCTTGCATAACTTAGATAAGAATTCAGCAATAGGAACTGATGGAATATCAACATGTATGTCAGCTGAGCTGACTAAACTCTTCTCATGTATAATTTGAGTCTTAATTCAGGAAAGATCCCCACAGGAATGGAAAGCATGTATGATAATGGATATCCGGAAAATTCGCCAAAAACAATTCATTGAAAGGCAATTTATCAAAAAAACAATTCATCAAATAAACAATTAATCGAAAAGCAGTTCATTGAACAGCAATTAATCAAAAAGAGAATTTATTGAAAGGCAATTTGTCGAAAACCAACAATTCACTGAAAAATCACAATTTATTGAAACTACAAATCATTGAATGAACACTTTGCCAAAAATGAATTATAAGGCATGTGAAGTGAAGTGTATTTATCAGAAAGAACTGCAGTTTTTAATTAACTTGTGAATTGAAGTATAGCATGATAGCCCCTTTATATTTGTTACATAGATGTGTGTGTGGCAATTTTTTTTTTTTTTTGAGTAATATTCCTTTCAGTCAGTATATGCTATAAATTAAAGATGCCAAGAAATTATATTCTTGGTTTAATCTATCCAAGTGTAAGCAAACAAAGTTTGCACCTGAACTATTTTCAGGACCTGACAGCTCGTATATAGAAGCTAATGACCTCGCATCACTTGCCTTAGTATTCCATCATGCAAAGCACATATCCTCACGGACATGTATAATGCTATGCATTATGAGAAGGGTCATTACCCAGATCAGTTTCGACCTTTATTGAGGTCTCATCAGTGGGAGTCCAGACCCAGATGGTCTGGACTCCCACTGATGAGACTTCCACATTACTTCAACTTGGTGATATGAAGGTTGAAGTAATGTGAAAGTCATATTTTTATATATGAGTAACCAAAAGGTTTTACACCTTATTATTAAAATACTCTGGATTAGAGATAGTTGTTGGAAGTTTTCTCACTCGGTTATGCTAATTAGCAAAATTCTGCTAATTTTGGCACCCTCTAATGTTGTAAAAAAAACAACTATATTAGAGAGCACCAAAATAGGACTTTTGATCTTTTGTCTGTTACAATTGTATTGTTTCATTTACTCACTGTCATGTATTATTATTATTATTCCAGGCAACTCCAAGGAGTCAGACTCATCGAGGGAGGCCCTAACATCATGTCAAGAACAACTATTCGACATTCACACAGTATCTATCATACCCTGCCTTGAACTTGTTCACGGTCGTAGTACCCACCACAGACTCTGGCAGCTTATTCCATTCTCCAAGTAAAAAACCTAGCTCTAACACTCTTGTTAACCACATTCTTGCCCAGCTTCCATGCATGGCCCCTAGTCCTCCCACCACCAGTCCTATTTTCAAAAATATCTTCTGGATTAATCTTATAGTAACCCTTCAATAATTTGAATGTCTCAATCATATCATCCCTTTTCCGCCTATCGACCAATTTTTGCAACCCGCAAATCTTCAACCTATTCTCATAAGGTTCATTCCACAGACCTGCTATCATCTTGGTCACTCGTTTCTGGATCCTCTCCACTTCGTCCCCATCACGAAGAAACCCTGGCGCCCATAACTGGGCACAGCAGTCCAGATGGGGTCTTATCAAGGCTCCATACAGAGGAATAATAACTTGTTTGTCTCTGCATGTTAAATTATTTTTCAGAAGCCAAGTGATTTGATGAGCTGATTTAGCCACTTTTGCAATGTGCCCCCTAAACTTCAATTCCCTATCAATGTATACATGCTGTGTTGTGCTCTGATGATGATGCTGATTTGAAATTCAGCAAAATATAAGCAAGTTAATAAAGCATCTTTTTATCCATTAAAAATAAATCATGAATAACTCTCAAATCCTAAGCTTACTGTTAGTTACGTATACAATTTAATATCGCTTCCTCTAGATGCCCCTTAATTATCTCCGATGCACTATTAACATCCTTCCCTTGCAGAATTTTATGCCATGGCACAGATTTAAACTTCCTCCTAAGCTTTTCATAATAACTTGCCTTGTAGTTCCACATATATCACCTTCTTGACAGAATATTCCCACTATTCTGTCTCCCAAGTTAAGAACACATGGTCATTTTCACCAATTGGAGGCAATGTGGTCACTGTAGTTATGAAATAACTCTTCCAATCCTATGACCAGGTCCAATACTCTCACACCTCGAGTCCCCTCCATCGCATGCTGAGTCAAGTAACTGTCTGTTAGTAGGTGAATCAATCTATTTCCTTCATGCCACATGAACCTTTTACCTTCCACTCTATATCTCCATAGTCGAAGTTACCCATAATAATCAATCGACCTGCACTCATTATACTAATTTCCTGATGCACGTCTTCCAGATCATCCCTGGAACTCCAGCCCCATAGCAACAACTAACTGCATTTTCTCTTACTATGAAGGTAAAGATTGGAAGGAAGAAAGGAAAGATTTCAGGGAAGATTTCACACCAAGCTGCTTCAAATGAACAATCTTTCTTCCGCTTATCTCTTTTTCTTTTTGGCTACAGTTTATTTGCTATTGTCAGCAGTACTCCTCTCCTTGTTCTATCTTACCTGAAAATACTAATTCCTTCACATTCTATCAATGTAACTACATCATCATCAACTGCTGTTAACCAGATCTCACCAATGCCTATAACTTTTAGTGAGGTTTCACCTGATATTAGTATATAGAAACTGCAGCATCTCTTTAGGATCCCAGCCTCGATTACTTCCTGAATTGACTATCCCATTCAGTATTTTTGCTTGAGAGACTAGATTCCGCACTTGGTCATTCTCGCTCTCACTTGCCTCATGGGTGTCTTCATGCTCACTTAATTGCTTCCACCTTAATTCTTAAGTTTTCTGAATTTGTGCTTCACCATGCTCAGTGAGCAAGGCTCTCTTTAGACACCTAACACCAAAACCATGCAGATGCAGTCCATGTATCATACAAATCATTCTTTCCATCACACACACACACACACAGACCACAGATCCACAAATATTATTATTACGAACAACTCCAAGGTGTCCTTAGACTCATCGAGGGAAGCCCTAAAGATCATGTCAAGAACTATTCAGCATTTGCACAGTATCTGATCATACTTTGCTTTGAACTCATTCACAGTCATGGCACCCACAGCACACTGTGGCAGCTTATTCTACTCATTCACCACTCTCCAAGTAAAAAAACTATTTCTAATACCTGCTAACTACACTCTTGCTCAGTTTCCATGGATGGCCCCTATTTCTCCCACCACCACACTCGTTCTGAAAAATTTCATCTGAATTAATCTTGTAACAACCCCTCAGTAATTTGAATGTCTCAATCATATCACCCCTTTTCCGTCTATTAACCAGTTTCTGTAACCCAAGCTGCTCTTCAACCTGTTCTTGTAAGGTTCATTCCATAGACCTGCTACCATCTTGGTCACTCGCCTCTGAATCCTCCCTACCTCCTCCTCCATCACCAAGAAACCCTGTTGCCCAGATCTACGCACAAAATACTACATCATTCTTTCTGCACTACCTACATATTGATTATAATCAATATGTAGGTATTGAGAAGGGCATTGATAATTATCAATGCCCTTCTCATTTTTTTCTCTATCGTAGCATGATAGGAGACTTACAATCTTCACCTTCTCACTCTTCATTTCTGCTTTGTCTAACAACTCTTTTACATCCTCCTTAGTAGAATACTTCACACCTCTCAAATCATTAGTACCAATCAAGACAATTAATTCTTTCACCTTATCTTTTTGCATCCAGATGGCATGACTGATACCATTAATTTAATGTCAGGGAAACATGATTTTGTTACACTTTCATTAAGTACTGCTCTGATCATTGAGTCTCCATACATCAATTTCTCATTTCCTTATTTTTCTCGTTTGTTTGCATAGTCTCGATTCTTACATCAGACCACCTGCTTCTTACGCTTCTCAGCCCTACTAATCTCTTGCCACACCACACCACTTCTGCAACTGTTTAATTTTGCTTTTTGTCCTCTGAAGGATAACATTCAAGTGCACTATTTCTTTTTTGTGTCCATTTTGTTCTCCTGTATTTCCACCGCTGCACATTCAACATTAATTCCTACATTTTCTATTCCACCGTCGATACTGTCCACTCTACTAACATTTGCTTCATTCTTGTCACCTAACTAGCACTCACTTTTGAAACATTTAACACACACACACTTGCTCTCCAGTTTAAATTTCCTTCCATATATCCTTTAATTTTCGCATTGAATACATCTCGCACACTGCACTGCCCAACATCGTGAAAATTCAAATCACCAGATAACATGGTCTTTGCTGTCATTGTTCTATCTTGCATTGGTGCATACTGACACTATCATATTTAAACAAAACAAACAAACAAACAAAAAAATACAAGGTTTACATCATCATCATTTTAAATTCCTGACATATACTCTCAGGGATATATGCAGGATCTTATCGCAATATTACATGAAAAGTTACATCATTGCTACCTTCCTATCAACAATTTCCCTCCAGATTAGCCTGTTATCTGTCAACATTCCATACAATATACGAGGGTGGTCTGAAAATTCTCAGCCTAACAACGAAAAACGAATTTATAATTTCAAAATTATTTTTATTTTTCAACATAATCCCCTTAAAACTAATACATTTATTACAGCGATGCTCCAGTTCCATTATCCTGTCCCCGTAGTGGTTCTCAGTAAGATCTGCAAAATACCTCTCTTCAGCTGCAATCACCTGTTGATTCGAAGAAAAAAACGCTGACCAGTGAGGAAGAGTTTTAGTTTTGGGAAGAGATAGAAGTCAGAGGGAGACAAATCTGGGGAATAGGGTGGATGTTCCAACAATTCATAGTGCAGATTCCCTTAATTTTCTCATTGCCAAAACACCTTTGTGGGCAACTGCATTGTCCTGATCAAAGATGATTTTTTTCTTCTGCAAACCTGATTTTTTCTCAATTTTTTCATCTAGTCTGGTTAAAAGATCAGAATAATATTCTCTGGTTATTGTTTTACCCTTTTCAAGATAATTAATAAACAAAATGCCTTTAGCATCTTAAAACACCGATGCCACGACCTTTCCTGCTGATGGAACTGACTTTGTCTTCTTTGGTGCTGAACAACTAGCTTCTCTCCATTGTTTTTTTGACTGCTGTTTGGATTCTGGTGTGTAATGGTGAATCCAAGTCTCATCCATAGTAATAAATCGATGTACAAAATGAGTTTTATTCTTTTTAAAATGCTCCAAGCACTGTTTGGAGATTTCCATGCGAGTGTGTTTTTGATTGCTGTGAGCAAGCGTGGCACCCATCTTGCACAAAGCATTTTCATATCCAATTCTTCATGCAAAATATATCCTACATGTTCTTTTGAAATGCCTATAGTCTCAGCAATTTCACACACTTTGACTCGCTGGTCCATCCAATACCATATCGTACACTTGATCAGTGATTTCTGGTGTTGTACTTTATGGACATCCTTCACTTGGATCATCTTCAAGGCTGATATGGCCACATTTAAACATGGCAGCCCATTTCTTAATTGTGAAAACAGAAGGAGAAGAGAGCCCATGAACATTTATGAACTTTGAATGAATTTCTTTTGGTGCTAAACCTTCTTTTACAAAGAATTTTATAACTGCATGACACTCAGTTTTATCCATTTCAAGGGATACAGACAACACTTTTGCTTCAGACAGCTGTATAAAACAAACTACTTGATAGAATGACTTGCAATTTCACATGGATGCTTATGACAGATGTACCAACTTAGAAAAAAAAATTTCTTGTCGTAAAAAATCTATGGCCATAGAGATTTTCAGACCATCCTCATATATATATATATATAATATATTTTCAGAATTCATTTTTACTCGGAATATTATGAAAAACCTTTAATGACTAATACCGAGAGATAAAAAGATGACAAGGTATATTTAAAAAGATACTACTAGTTTACTAGTTTTGTTGAATAGATCAACATCCTCAGGTATCACAATCAAAGAAATATATAAAAATATTACAGAGACTTAAAATTGTAATAATAGAACAAGTATAAAAAGACAGTAGCATGTTTGAAAAACAAATGCGAGTATGAGTTCCAAACAAACGTATTCTACGCGCTATCGTGAGTGCGCCAGTACTGAACAGAAGCAACGTGTGCATCAGAGAGATTGTAACTCAAGCTGTTGTTGATATGAGAGGAATCTAGAGAAATTTCCCTGGATTCGACAATCTTTCTTTCGAGTTCATCATAGCACACATGGATGTTAGAAGTTTGAGTCCAGTTTACAATGTGTTGGCGGCCTTCGTCTGAGTTAGCTGAAAAGAGAACGTGGCTAGAGAGAGCGCTAGCTCTAGTCCTGTTATAGGAGATATCTCTATGGTGTTCATCTAAACGTAGAAGGATGGATTTGCAGTCTGCCCATAGTATGGCTTTCCACAATCACACAAAATCTTGTACACTCCTGGAAACTGAGTAGGAAGATGTTTCTGTTTATGTTTGCTAAGTAATGAACAAAGTTTTGGAAGCATAGTGAAGCAAGTTTTGAAGTTAAATTTCTTGAGAATCTTGGCTAGTTTTTGTGAGAGAGCTGATGTAAGGCAAGGAGATGACGGCTCTTGGGGAAGAGGGATCTTCAGAAGTAGTTGAGTGCCTGGGGGAAAGAAATTTGTCAATTTTCTTTGGAGAGAAACCATTGTTAATGAAAGTTTTTTTAAGAAAAAGGAGTTCATTTTCAATTTCTGTTTCTTCTGTAAGTAACTGTCTTTTTATACTTGTTCTGTTATTACAATTTTAAGTCTCTGTAATATTTTTATATATTTCTTTGATTGTGATACCTAAGGATGTTGATCTATTCAACAAAACTAGTAAACTAGTAGTATCTTTTTAAATATATCTTGTCATCTTTTTATCTCTCGGTATTAGTCATTAAAGGTTTTTCATATATATATATATATATACACAGAAAAACACAAGGCAGAAGTATTATTTATTAAATATACTGCCATATATATATTCAGTCTGAAATTAACAGACAGTCATCAGTGGCCTAAAAACAGTTGTTACAAGGGAGAATGCAAACAGTTAAGCCACTGACAATGGTCTAATTTCATACTGAAATATATAGCAGTATATTTATATTTAATAAATAATTCTTTTACCTTGTGTTTTTGTGTATATATTGTATAGAACTATGGCACAAGTTTCTATAAAAACAAGATATCAATATTCCAATATTATCAGATCTTATATTTCTGTCTTCTAAGGCATTTTTTACTGTATCAATTCACCTACATCTTGGTCTTCCTCTTTGGTTTTGAAAACAAAACCCAGAGGGAGACCAAGACCATTCTGGCAAAGAACACTTGTTTTGCTTATCTTTCCTCTCCCATTCTGTTTAAGTGAATCATACTACCTGAGATTAGCTCTGCTAACACATTCCTGGATGCTGACAATGTCAAGTTCTTTCATAATATCCTCATTTTTAATATGATATTGCCATTGATGCCATCTATTCTCTCAGGACTCTCATATCTGTGGTTTCTAGTCTTTGGTCAAGTGTTTTATTTCTAAACCAGCTCTCAGATCCATAAGTTAAAACTGGTTTGAACACTGTCTTATATAAACTAATTTAGTGTTTTGACTAATTTCTCTCTTATTCCATATAAATTTATTTAGTTAATTTCCTACCAAACTAGCTTTACTAATTCTGCTGTCTGTTTCCAAATTTAATTTGCCATCTTCACTAAATATTGTACCTAAAGACTGTGAGATGGCAGCAATTAACTGCAATACTCTCTTGATCAACCTTGATGTCTATGAAATCATTATCTTGAGCCAGTTATCACTTGTGTCTGAGGGTGGAGATTGACTGTCCCATCAGTCTTCACAAAGTTAAAGTTCCTTTAACCCTAACAACTCCCTTATGGGAATAAAATGCATATGAAGATTTTTTAACTGCATTGTTTAATGCATTGACTATTTAAGTGTACTTTATTCTAATTATGTTGAAAGTTTATTTTTCACTAGGTTAGACTATGATAAATTTAGTTTAATCCTTTATCCCAGTGAGAGCAAACAAAGTTTGCACCTGAACACCCCTAATCTTTCATAGTACAATCACAATCAATATAGTACAACACCATATTCAGTCCTGAAGATATTTTCAGGTGCAAACTTTGTTTGCTCTCACTGGGATAAAGGATTAAACTAAATTTATCATAGTCTAACCTAGTGAAAAATAAACTTTCAACATCTTTCTCTAAATCCAGAGTAATTTAATAAAAAAAGGTGGCAAACCTTTTGGCAACTCCTATAGGTAAAGATGACCTTGCTTCTGCCAGTATCTCCAACTCTGGGCCTGGCTTCCACTGAAGAGACCTCAATAAAGGTCGAAACTAGTCTGGGTAGTGGCCAATCCCTTAATGCATAACAGTATACATATCCGAAGGAGATGTGTTTTGCATTATGGGAGATACTGGGATAGGAGTGTTAGTAGCTTGCTCCACCTTTGCAGTGAGTTGCCTGGTGTTGCACTACTTACCCAGGTAAGATAGTACAACACTATATTCAGTCCTGAAGATATTTTCAGGTGCAAACTTTATTTGCTCTCACTGGGATAAAGGATTAAACTAAATTTATCATATCATTTGGTCTAATTAGAAATTTTATATGGCAATGTATTACAGATTTGTTTTGTTTTTCTTCTTTAATCTAGCACCAGCATGCTCCTATCCCCCTGCTATAAAAAATGGAAGAGTTAAATGCAAATCCAAATCAAAAGAATATCATTTATCAACAGTTTGTGAGTATCTGTGCAATGAAGGATATGTAATTCCAACACGCCATATGAAGCATCAACATATTCATTGTACATCACGCTTAAAATGGAACATAACCACACTACCTGAATGCATTAGTAAGCCAAATTTATATCTAATTTTTTTTAAGTTACTTTAGAGAAAAATTAAAAAAAGAGAAGAAAAGTATATTCTTAGGAAAACTATAACTAATAAACTTTAACAGTGAATCTGATATGATGACTGGTACTTTGGTTTAGTAGTGGCTTTAATGGTGTTTTCAATATTATTTTTTCATTTTCATGATACTGATTATTTAAAATAAAGTAATTTAAATTTAGAGTAAATTTAAAATAGAATGATCTAACTTTGAGAGTTTGAACATTGAATATATTCCATTTGGATCACTAAGTGATGATTTACTGCACTTTACAGGTGAGATTTTTCTAAACAACAAATGCATGTTATATTCAGGAAATAATTATCAGGGGGAAGGAAGGAAGGAATAGGTAGAGTGTGGACAATCATTAGAATGGGGAATTGGACAGTGGTACTTATTTGTATCTATGGTTCCACAGGAGGTTTAAGGAAAGAGTGGAAGAATTTTTCTGAGTCATTGCAGAAACGCAAAGTTGGTCCTTGTTGGAGATCTAAATAGCAGAGTAGAAAATGAATACCTAGACATATAGAAATGTTTTGAGAAAATTTGGACAAAATAGCAAAACTAATAATTACTTGACTTACTTTACTTAATCCTCCCTCTTCTACCTTTTACGGTGTCGAGGTTTTTCCAACTATTAACCGCAACAGTAACTCGAGGATAAGGTGGTTAGCCCTATGCCTCCTGGTGTGTCCAATATCTGTAGATACATGTGTTCACGGGGCCTGTTTGCCTGTTCTGGGGGGGGGACAAAAAACCCAAGTTTCTGGGTGAATAAGCCCCTTACCTCCGTGTGAGACCAGCTAGCTCATCTTTCTTCGAACAAGACCAGATAATTCACTGATGGGAATGAAACCCAGGTCTTTTTTGACCAAAGGGCTTTGTCTATATCGACTGAGCTATGGAGGCTCACAAAACTAATAATAATAAATAATAATAATAACCTGCTGGATTTCTTTCATGACATGGACTAGTCATTACCAATGCCGTGTTCCAACATAAACATGTGCACAAATTCACATGGAGAGAAGACACAAGAAATATTACTAAAATTAAGGGGATATTAAATCCCACATAGTCTTAAAACCGAATAAGAAACTCAAAGATTGGAATCAGAGAGTTTCTTGCCGAATATAGTAAACTATAAAGTATCGGCGACACTAGCATTAGCCAATGCAAGTGATCCTAGTACGTAATACAATCTCGGGCAACTCGTTGCAAAGGTGAGTAAAGTTCAGATCGCTATTCTTAGGTATTTTCCATAATGTAAAAACACATTTCCTAGGAAATGTATGCTGTTATTACATTATGGAGGGAGGTCACTACCCAGACCGGTTTCAGCCTTTTTTGAGGCTTCATCAGTGAGTAGCTAGACCTAATACCGAAGTGTATAGCAAAAAGAACTTATATACTCTGCGAACGAGTTTTCCAAGTAGGTGCAACCATTAAGTTACTTAAGTATAAAGAGCTAATAAGCTTCATTATGGAAAATACCTAAGAATAGCGATCTGAACTTTACTCACCTTTGCAACGAGTTGCCCGAGATTGTACTACGTACTAGGATCACTTGCATTGGCTAATGCTAGTGTCGCCGATACTTTATAGTTTACTATATTCGGCAAGAAACTCTCTGATTCCAATCTTTGAGTTTCTTATTCGGTTTTAAAACTATGTGGGATTTAATATTCCCTTAATTTTAGTAATGTTTTCATTGCCGAAATGAAACTTATTAGCTCTTTATACTTAAGTAACAAGAAATACGTTTCATGGACTGTTACAGTTAATAGACACAAGAACACATAAGGGGATTTGAAATAGGATGTGATCACTATTTAATTTGGAGCAGATAATATCATATTAAAAAGAAAAGTGTGCAGTCAAATACACAGACAGTATTGAAGAAGGTTTGAAAACAAGAACCGAACCTTGAAGATTCAGTGGCAAACTCTGAATCAAATAGTGATTCAGCCAGAGAAGTATGTGATGTAAAGCTGTATGTAAGGGTAGAAAAATTAGAACTTCATGATAGATTTAGAAAGCTAAAGAAGCAATCAAGAAAAAGAAAAGTAAGGCAAGTTAGTCTGCATCTGTTCTAAGAGAATAGAAAGAAAAATACAAGGAAAGCAGTATGTAAAAGTAGCTAAATCATGGGAAGACTTAAGTAAGAATATAGAAGATAAATACCAGGAAGATGGCAGAATAGTCTAGAGGTTATTGAAAATGCTTAGAAATGGAGGAAAAAATACTGTAAAAGGAATCAGATGATAAAGGTGACATGAAAACTGAAAGATATTCTAGATGGCTGGAGTAATTACTTTGAAAGATTAATAAATGAAACATCAATTCAAAAGAATGATTCAGGTAGCCATTCTATAAGGGACAGCATAGTTTTGTGAAGAGCAGGTCCTGTCTTAGGTAATTTACTCACTTTTTATAATATTGGCAGTTGAGATGAAATAGCTATACCATAATACTTCTGGACTTTGCAAAGTAGGAATAAATATGAAGTTGGTGGCATGGATAAGAGAGAGAGAAAGAGAGTAGCTGGCAGGCAGAGAGTAATATATGGAGTAGAATGCAGGTAACCAGTGGAGTTCTGTAGGGTTCTGTATTTGGGCTGCTGCTTCTGTTTACTTGCACATCAATGATATAAGAAAAAATTTGAGTGTTAATCCAGTTTACTGATGACGAAAAACTGAGGATGTCGGTGTTGACAAAATAGCTCAAAGGGTTACTTCAGTGTTGAATATGTTAATAGATTGTTATCCCTCTTTATAAGAAAGGCTCTGATACTTGTGCACCTTGACTATTATATACAGTTTCTGGTTTTCGTGATTCCAGGGGATGAATTATCCAGAGGTGAGTAATGGAGGCTGAGTGCAAATTAGGGATTTTGATTTGAACCATTTGTGATATGCTGAATTTTTATTTTAGATTACTTGGCACACTTGTAAAACCAAGACTTGGATAGTGATCAGAGGTTTTCTTCGAATTGGGGAATAATCTTGTATTCCAGCAGGGAATATCATAATTTAGTCAGAGCAAATGTTTAGATTAGAAGAGTGGGTACAGTAATCTTACCATCCTGGCAATCATCTTATGTTGATGTCATTGTAGTGCCAAAAAAACCAGAGGCTGAGAGTGGCTGGTGAAGGCTGTTACCTAATAAAGGAAACTTGGAAAGTTATGGTCAGTTGCCAAAAGAACTAACATCTACCATATACTGGAAGGAGAGCTGGTTAAGAAAAGTGTTATTAATGGATGAGGAGGACTATTGCATGTTCTGGTAGATGCACAATTTGTGTTAATCATTACTGAAAGTGAATAATTCAGTTTCTCTTCCAGCTTGATCTGTGAAACTCAAGAAGGGGAAGCTTTGAGACTTCAGTTATGTTCCTCAATCTCACATTTTGGAACTGCAGAAAATTGACTTTCAGAGATCAGTAATCAAAGCACTCAGCATAGTGATCAGAATGAGGAGAATGGTAAAGCCAGCAAAGTGAGATGGGGGGGGGCATGGGGGGGATTCAAGACTTAGTAATTGTGGATATGAAATGACAGATTGACAAATGCAAATGTTCTACCTTTCTCATAGAAAGAATCATCCTGAAAGTAGTTAAAATAATGGAGGTGAACAAGCCTGTGCACCTTATTTGCATGCAAGGGGGAGAGAGTGCAAATTATGTTAAGGTCTCAGATGTTAAAGCGAATAAGACAATGTCTTTTGTTTTGCATGGAATTTGTATTGTGGGGTTATTATTTGGGAGTGTATTTTTGTTTTCTGTAATTTTTTATTTCATCATTTTTTTAATTGTATTGTTACTGTTATTTATTATAGTTTTTCATTGTTGATGTTAGAAACTAGCAGGAAAAGGCTCATGTAATGGGTAATCAGTAAACTGAATTGCCACTCAATTTTTTTTTTTTGATAATTTTCTTTGATCATTTTGATCATTTTTTTATCATTGTCAATGTATGGCCTTAACAGTTCTTCTTGCATGCTGATATATTTGGACTCACTCCCCACCCCCATCAACATGATTGGTGGCAACAGTCCTGACACTTTAACATCAGGTTCAGGTTCATCTTGTGTATCTGCAAATCTAGTGGCCAGACTTGTAGAGCTAATTTACTATTTTACCCTCAAATAGAGGAAGTACTATTCCCTAGTTAAGATATGAGAATGTCACTCATACTGCATGTGTAAAGGGGAAAAACAAAAATTGGGTACTGAATATGGCAATAATCATTTCAGAATTCCAGTAAGGTGGTGGTATTTCACCTGGCAATAGTAGTTATCTAAATATAAATCTCTAACAGGTTTTTATTTTAACCCTTCTTTTCCTCCAGTTGGCCACTTTTTGTAACCCCCAAACCTTTGTTCTGTTTCTGTAGGGAGTAATTTTTTTATTATTATTATTATTATTCGTGACACCTCCAAGGAGTCCGAAGACTCATTGCGGGAGGACACCCATTATACAACTGTCTCCACCACTACTACCAATCATCTCCATCAACACCATCTACTGCCCACCATCACAACTAGTATTTTTTGTCTGTAAAATGCGTGTGTTCTGAACGGCCGATTTGTCTCTATGCGGGAGAAAAAAACCCTGCCACCTCCATATGAGATCGGTTAACTCACCTTCAACTGAAAAAGTCCGCATAAAGATTCCTCCCATCACAATGAGAATCTAACTTAGGCCTATTCCAATCGAAGGGCGCAATGTACCGTCGTTCTTCCAATTGTGCTACAGAGGCACTTCGGAAGAAGTACCTCCACTTCTTCATCCACAAGGAACCCAGGTGATTGCATCTGTGCATATCTCTCTCTCTCTCTCTCTCTCTCTCTCTCTCTCCAGATTCAGAAGTTGCCATACAAAAATCTCATAAAGAGTTAATAATCTTATCTCTGATTTTCAGCATGTTCTTCTGTAAGGTAATCACTGCTACAAGAGCAGTATTTCAAGATTTGATGGAACTGAGATTTATATAGAGTTAGCCGCTGCATAGGTAGTAATGAGAAGTAGATGTCTCTAGCAGAAAAAGAGACTTTAGCTTTTTGGAGTGTGAGGCTAAGATCTGTTTGTGCTGAGAAAGGCTAGAGGTTCATGTCATCCCAGGATCTTGTTTGCAGGGGCAGCTCGTGCATAGGCACTGCAGCACCCCCAATTTTCTCGATATATAAATATATTTATTTACTTTATTTATATTTGCTTGTAATATTTAATTTTATCATCAACAATCCTATACAATTCTCTTATTTTGTATAAAAAAAAAAAAAAATCCATCTTCTAGCACTTAGGAGGGCGAAGGACGCTAGCAGCACTGTGTTTATTACAGTGTCATATTGCTACGCATGCAAGTATATGCACGTCATAGTGAGATGTGAGCTATTTCTGTAATGCGGCACTGTAATCCATCATGCAGTTCCACTGTTGTTTATATGCAGTTTGCGCCAGTATCGTTCACCCACAGATTAGAGACCCTTTGACACTTCTGTGCATGTCACAAAAAGGAGAATCCATTCCAATAATAGTAATCAATCCGTATTGCGGGATGAGTTGTTTATTATTACACGTCGGAAAATTAACTTCTGTTTTATGATCATTGTAGTTAACTATGTTGCTTGTATAACAGTTGGAAAAATTTACCTATAAAGCACATAATTTTGCGTGTTGGCAACCAATTCATACGTCCTTCATTTCTTTCTCCCCTTCAGCATAAATCGACTATTCTTGGCAAGTTTCCAAGTGGAGATCTCAAAAGCATGGGCATACTATAGTAGAGTGTTCGTAGTGCTTATCGTGTTTACTCCATCTCTTTAAATATTTGGACATTACAATTGAAGATGATAATAAACAATATTTATCGATAATAAACGATATTTTGTCATGAAACAAAACAAGAAGAATATATTTCATTTTTAAGTAATTTTGAATTATACCAAACTGTATAATTTTATCGATAATAAACAATATTTTTTTATGTTAATTTTTTTAAAAATTTTTACCATAATTTTGATAGTTTATCCAAACACATATACACTGTACTGTGTGTATGTATATTTCGAAAGTTGCAGCACCCCCCACGATTTCAAGCCACGAGCCGCCACTGCTTGTATGGATAGCATAGCCATGTATTATCAAAAGTAAGAAGTGAAGTGAGTGAAATCTTTATTGCAAGAAAGAGGACAAGACTGCATTTGATAGCATTGAAGTTCACAGACTTTTTATCCCATTTAAAAACAGGGATCAGTATTTTAAGCCATTGATTTCTCTTTTTCATTTAACAAGGTCTGTAAAATCAAAGAGGAATGAGTGTACTGCATTAAAAGATATGGAGAAATTTGAGATCAGCTGAAAGCACATATAGAAATAAGAGGATGGACAAAAATACAGAGCTCTGGGACCTGTACATTAGTTGATTATCATTGGGACGCCATCCACCATGATGTGTAGTGAACTACACAGGAAACTGGTAATCCAATTGCAAAGGGGTGAAGGCAGATCATAAGATATCAGTTTTCAAGTTGTTTTTGGATATTGTTTAGAGTGTATCATCTGGATGTGACAGAAGCTAGTCCTATGCCTAGGCTCAAGAGGCTGCACCTTTTGAGACTCTGCATGGGACCAGGAGGCAAGTTGTCTGCACCTGTCCCTTGTAAAAGTTGATGGGATTATTTTAAAAACTGTTGTGGATGGCTGCATAGTTTGCTTTCTCCCAAGCCACTTGTAGTCATAATGAATGTTTTTACTTGAACTGCATTCATGACTTTTTAGAAAACTTTTTTTACTGTTTAACTTGTATATTAATGATATAGGTGAAGATTTGGATGGAAATATTCAGTTGTTTGCAGATGATGCAAAGTTGGGACGAACCATCAAGAGTAGTGAAGATGTTGTGGCCTTACAAGAAGACTTGAATAAGAATTGAATCCTATCAACTAAATTTATTATAGTCAGACCAAGTGAAAAATAAACTTTCAACATCTTTCTCTAAATCCAGACTAATTTAATTGAAAGGTGGCACACTGTTTAGCAACTCCTATAGGTAGAGATGACCTTGCTAATGCTTCTGCCTGGTATCTCCACTTGGGCCTGGCTCCCACTGAAGAGACCTCAGTAAAGGTCGAAACTAGTCTGGGTAGTGGCCCTTCCCTTAATGCATGACATTATACATATCCGCAAGGAGATGTGTTGTGCATTATGGGAGATACTGAGATAGGAGAGAGATGTTATCTTGCTCCACCTTTGCAACGAGTTGCCCGGTGTTGTACCACCTTACCCCCAGTCCTGAAGATACTTTCAGGTGCAAACTTTGTTTGCTCACACTTGGATAAAGGATTAAACTAAATTTATTAAAGATTTGAATAAACTGAGTGATTGGGCATGGAAATGGAGATGTGAGTTCAATGTTGCAAATGTAAGGTTTTAAAATTTGGAAAACAAAGATGGGATGCAGAATTTATGCTTGGTGAGGATATATTGTTGGAGGTAGAAGAAATAAAAGATCTGGGGGTGATAGTGGATAAGGATCTGAAATTTAGGGGACACATAGCTAAAATTGTGAAGACAACACAAAGGCCTCTGGGAATGATGCGGTGAACATTGACGTGTAGAAGTAGGGAGATTCTTGTTCCATTGTATAAGGCTTTGATTAGGCCACACATGGACTATTGTGCCCAGATTTGGTCACCTGGTTTTCAGAAGGATGAAGAGATGTTGGAAAGGGTCCAAAGGCGATTGACCTCTAGGATGTTGAGTATGAGGAAAGATTAAGAAGATGTAATTTGCAGAGTCTGGTGAACAGGAGGAAGAGGGAAGATATGATAGAGACCTACAAGTTAGTAAGGGGTTGTTATATGATCAATGCTGGAGAAGTTCTACAGAAAATACTAAAGCCTTTGATAGGATACCACATGGAATTCTAATCAGTAAACTGCAGCATATGAGAATGAATATAGGGTTGGTGAGATGGATAGGAGGGTGGTTGATCGAGAGATACCAGAGAGTGGTTTATTCTGGAGTAGAGTCCAAAAGATGGCCTGTGACTAGTGGTGTGCTGCAGGGTTCTGTTCTTGGACCACTACTATTTAATTTGTTCATTAATGATATAGGAAAGGATCTGAGAGGAACTGTGCATCTGTTTGCAGATGATGCAAAGTTGGGTAGAGCAATAGTGAATGCTCAGGATGTCAAAATTTTGCAGGATGATTTGGATAGTTTGGAGGACTGGGCTAAGGAGAATGGATGTCAATTTATTGTGAAAAAATGTAAGGTTATGCATTTTGGGGTGAAAAGATTAGCAGCAGTATATCACATTGGTGGAACTGTACTCCAGGAAATTGACGAGGCCAGGGATTTGGGAGTGTTGTGGATAGGGAGTTGAAGTTTAGGGGACACATCGCAAAAGTGGCAAAATCAGTTCATCAAATCACTTGGTTGCTGAAAAACACTTTAACGAGCAGAGTCAAACAGGTTATTGTTCCTCTGTATTGAGCCTTGATAAGACCCCATCTAGATGACTCTGCCCAGTTATGGGTGCCGGGGTTTCTTCTTAATAGGGAGGAGGTGGAGAGGAGTGACCAAGATAATAGCAGGACTATGGAATGAACCTTATGAGAACAGGTTGAAGATTTGTAGGCTGCAGAAATTGGTTGATAGGCGGAAAAGGAGTGATATGATTGAGACATTCAAATCACTGAAGGGTTTCTATAAGATTAATTCAGAAGATATTTTTGAGAATAGGACTGGTAGTGGGAGGACCAGGATCCATCCATGGAAGCTTGGCAAGAGTGTGGTTAGCAAGGGTGTTCGAGCTAGGTTTTTACTTGGAGAGTAGTAAATGAGTGGAATAAGCTGCCAGAGTCTGTTGTGGGTGCCATGACTGTAAATGAGTTCAAGGTGAAGTATGATAAATATGTGAATGTTGAATAGTTGTTCTTGACATGATGTTGGGTCTCCCTCGATGAGTCTAAGGACTCCTTGGAGTTGCCCATAATAATAATAAATAGTGGGAGATCGGGGGAAAACCAGAGATCATCCCTGGTAACTGTAGAAAGAGGGTGTGAGTAGGGGGAGTGAGAGGCAGGTTTTTTCGTGCAGAGTTGTGAATGATTGGAATGCCTTGCCTGAGAGTATGGTGTCTGCAAGGAGTTTGAATGTGTTCAAGGCACAGTATGATGAGCTGTGTGTGTGATAAAAGGACCTCTCAGACGAGTCTTTGACTCCATGAGGCCTTGGGGTAATAATAATAATAATATTTGGAGTATATCCATCCATTATCCCAGATGGATGAAGGTCTTTACCAACAAAAATTTCAATAGAGCAAGTGTTCGATCAGGAGAATGACTGTAGTAATCAGAGTATGGGAAAGAAGGCAGAGTAAGAATCCAGATTATCCCACTTGTAATGCCAAAGAATAAGCCGAAGAGTAACTAATGATAACTAATGTTTCACACACACACACATATATATAACCTTTATGGAGTGACATTGACAGTACACTTGGAAGGAGTAATAAAAAGTAAAAAAGATTTTAGGAAGATAGTGAGGATTTTATTATTCTAGTGAGTAGGTGAACAATTTGCATTAGATCATTGCTAATAGTAACACTTGTGAATTTGTTCCAGTCTGGTCAATGGAATTGGAAAAAGAAAACCAGAGAAATAAAGAAAAAAATAGGAGTAGAACAAATAACCTCACTGTTTCGGAGTTGATAGCAGTCAATCGGGCTTCAGGGATAAAAATTCTAAGAGGTCGGTAATTCCCAGAATTTGGAGATAGCAAAAGAGCTGATGAATGTGACAGATTGTGGCTAGGCAGTATTGTGCTAGGGGATCAAAGAAGGGTTCTAGATTTGGCATTCTTCAGCATATGTGAGAGCTCATGAAAGCACAGGAGGCTCTTTTGATGGAAGGAATCATACAGAGTAGTTTGTACAGTTGTGGTTGCCAATCGACTCTGATAGAAATAAGGGTTGTTTGATAAGTCCTTTCAAAAATGAAGAGAACATAATTATTTTGAAACAAACATTTTTTATTTTTCAACATAGTCTCCTTTGAGGTCTATACACTTAGTCCAACGATGCTCAAGTTTTTTGATCTCATCCATATAGTATGAATTGTCCAACTCTTCAAAATAGACAGTTGTTTCAGCAATCACCTCTTCATCTGATGAAAATCTCTTTCCAGCCAGCCATTTTTTCATGTTTGGAAACAGACAGTAGTCCGAGGGAGCCAAATCTGGAGAGAGAGTGGGGGGGGGTGAAAGGACTTCGTAGCATAAATCGAACAATTTTGCAATCACAATTGCAGAAGAGTGAGCAGGTGCGTTGTCATGGTGAAAAAGAATCTTCTTTTTCACCAAGTTTGGTCGATTTTCCTTTATTTTATTATTTAAATGATCCAGCAAAGATGCATAATACACTTCGGTAATTGTTTTGCCCTTTTCCAAGAAGTCTATGAAGATTATGCCATGAGCATCCCAGAAGATGGTGACCATAACCTTTCCTGCTGAAGGAACAGTTTTTGCTTTCTTTGGTGCAGATTCCCTGCTTGCAACCCATTGCTTTGACTGTTCCTTGGTCTCAGGCTGGTAGTGATGAATCCATGTTTCGTCCACTGTTACGAAATGATGCAAAAATTTCTCTGGATTCCGTTGAAACAGCTTCGAGCTGTTCTTGCATCAGTTTACACATTGACGCTTTTGATCCAGTGTGAGCAAACGCTGCACCCGTCTTGTGAATAGTTTGTTAAAATATTATGTACACGTTCATTTGAGATGCCCACAGCCTTAGCAATTTCACGCACCTTCACTCTTCTATCACCCATCACCATATCATGGATTTTTTCAATAATTTCTGGAGTAGTAACCTCAACAGGGCATCCAGAACATTCAGCATCACTTGTGCTCATATGTCCACTTCGAAAGTTACTAAACAACCTCTTATAAACTGTTCTAATTGAAGGTGCAGACTCACCATAATGTTTATCAAGCTTAGCTTAGTTTCCTGAGCCGTTTTGCTTTTCAAAAAGTAATGTTTAATCACTACTTGAAATTCTTTCTCATCCATTTTTCACAAATCACAGTACTTGATCGATTCAAGTGAACACCAAACACAGAGTAATATATCTATCTGAGTTGCCAGCGACTAAAAGTAACCTCGATACACACTGGTGGTGCCATCTCTTAGACTTTGCATGGACTTATCGAATAGCCCTCGTAGATTCTGTAAGTGGTGGTGGCAATGCACTGAATTTTTGTTCAGGTCTCAAAACCAAAGTGTTTTTTGTATGGATTTCTCTTTTCTTTTCTTTGCTTTTCTTTTTTTTTTGTTGGATTTTATTTTTTCTCTGAATATTATTTTTACGTGGAGGTTTTTTCAATTAACAGTGTTATTGTAATTATTTTACTTTTGTGATTGGTGATGAGGTTTTAGGGATGTGCAGTGTGAGACCTGTGAGCATGTCTTTTGCACATCCCTGGTCACATCATAGTCTCGACAATTCTTCTTATATGCTACTCTACTTGGATTTCCTTCAGACATGATCTGACTCCTAAGTCGTATCAGGATTATTTACAGCTGGTTGGGAATCTTTGTGATGCACACTACCATCAGTTTCTGTTATGTGTTCTTCAGCTGTTTAACCTATAGAAGTAATTTACTATGTATGCTTGAATGGAGAAGGTTCTAGGTCCTTGAAATATATTTGGCATGCTCTTCAAGATGTCTCTTATATGGCATGCTAAAAGAGAGAGGGGAATGGACATCAAGTGGAATCTCTGCTCTGGAGACCAAACATGACAACAGTCATTTCATTTTCCAAGAAGCAAAGGTCATGGTATTACAGGTGATTAGTCATCTACTGCCTAGTGTTCTAGTTGACATTTTCTTAGCCATGAAAGGTATGTCTTTATAGCACCGGTACTTGCTTATGGGAATGTGGTTTGTGTAAATAGGTGAAACCAGGGAAAAGTGCACTTGGCTTGAGTGTTGCACATAGTAGTCAAACCACCAGTAGTCAACCAGTAGTCAAAGGTTGTATGAAGTAATCTAGGGAAAAAGTAACAGTAGGATGCTAAGATTCTTGTCCTAGGCTACAGCTATTTAACTTATCTAATATTGTAAATGGCCCAAAATTTTGGAAGGAGATTTAATTTGAAAAAAAAAAAAAAAATTCAGATAGAAATATACTTGTATAGTTATGCTAAGTTAGAATAATGAAGAATAACTGTTCTAATCTGGATTCCTTTAGATATTAGAATAGATTTGTAGGGATTTCTTGGTAGATAAAACTGGATATTGCTTCATTGATTGCTAAGTATATGTTCCACCAACAGGTTTTAGGTTTAAATCCTTCTGTAGGTATGAATGTTTGTGATTGTCTAGTTGGAAAGTGAATCATATGTATGAGATAGCCCACTGCTTAATGAAAGCCTGAAGTGGCTTGAAAAGTTCTATGTTTGGCCTCTTGAGCAGTTTCCAGATTATGGAAAAAATTCAATACAATATATGTATGTATATAATCAATAACAGAAAATTAGCCTACTCACTATGCTAATGAACTATAGGTTTAAAACCTTTCATAGTGGGAGCTGCATAAAAAAAAAAGGTCAGAATGCAGATACATCGACCATTTAAACCAGGGCTGTCCAACCTTAGGTAATCTCAGGCCCAATTTAAAAAACAAAAGATTTATCCGAGGGCTGCATCCAGTGCATATCTAATAATTTAGTGAACAGAAGCGACACAACCTCCATAGCTGAACAACACTCGTTGCTCACTAATTGCACCTAGAGCATGCACATTAGAACAAAACACTGTAAGAACTCTACTTTGACACATCTAATATTTGAAAAACACGTGGCTATGTAATGATGTAAAAACACCAAATAAAATAATCAACATCAAGATTATCGATTAGTGATAGAATTAAAATATCTAATACGCATTTGGGAAGAAATGCTTATTAGATATTTCATAGAATAAGAAATTATTTTTAAATTCCGTGAAACAAAAGAATTTCACGGAACCAGTTATTTTTTCGACTAGTTCCGTGAAATTCTTTTGTTTCACTTCATCAGGATAATTACATGAGTAAACTAAAAAACTAGAAAACACTAAAAACTAGATGAAATCAGATACACACACACATGCACAAAAAATCCTTTCATAATACTAAACAGTGTTTTTTGCATTCATGTTACTCTTAGCTTTGCCCTTACAGGGTGATGACATGTCTTGCATGATCCAACAAAATCATTGCCAATTAGACTCCATAAAAGAGATTTGGTTGAAATTACAACTAAAGCAATTAACCTTTATGCAATAGCAATATTTTACCCTCCTTAGGAACTTGCTCCATTGCAAGACTCATTAAACAGATAGGTCAATAGCATGGGCAGTTCTTTAGTACACTCCCTTAAAACATACGACAAAATCCCATCTAGTCCAACTGCCTTATATACTCTTCATTCAACTTCTGATTCTCCAGCTCTCCCTGTAAGAATAAAACTTGCTTTATCAGGAAGAAACAGTAATAAAATGAATAGCTCTACTTCATCATTTGCATTGTTCACCCAGCTACTCTCTCCATCCAACTAGGACATTCGTCCGATCATTTTACATCCTAATGGCCAAAGAGCAAAACAATTCCTTGGGTATTTCCTTGGATCCCAGAATGCCAATTTCCTCTTGATTATTAATTTTTCTTCTTATTAGTTATCTTCCTAGCTAAAACCTTATTTCTAATGCAAGTGTCCTCCACCTCTCTTTATACTTTTTTCTCATAAGCTTTTCATCTGCAGTTTGTATTTGATTTCATTAGTTATGTTATCTTTTTCACTTAAGGTATGCAATTGCTTACTGCTGATAAATTTATCAACTAACTCCTATGTACTGCTGATCTCTTTCTTATATAATATAACAACTAAATACTGATAATTGTACATACATTTCTTGTATATGTAAATCACCCATACACTGGAATGAAGAGGACTATCATGAACAAGCACCTGAATGAGAAGCCAACACCTAAAGTACTGTTTTAGGAGATTATACAGGATACACTTCATTTAGATTATAAAAAAAATGTTTAAATCCAGCTACTCAATTACTAAAAACTAATGCAAGTTATAGTCATAGTTATGGAGATCACTGCAAGAGGATAGCAAAAGTCATGATTATTGGTGCCAAAATATAAGTTTTGGAAATTTTTAGCAACCATTAAGTCATTCTTTTTGCATTATTAGATTTATGAGTGTTCGTGTGATTAACTGCAAGGGTAGTGTGTGTGTAATTTTAGGATTTTTAAAGATTTGTTTGATTTATTGTACACTGTACTGAGCATCATGATTCCAGTGTGCAAATCAATGACAGGCATTTTTAATGTGAGTGATTATGTTGGCTGCAGCATATGCTAAATGTATGGCCTTCGCAGAATGAGACATTTTTGGAGAGAGAATGAACTGGGGAGCATGTCTGTCAAAATTGTCTTGTGGGCAAATGTAATAAGTGTTAAAAGATGAAATGCATGATATTGCAATTGCTGTAGTTTGTGTTGCAAGTGGTATAAGTGACTGTATGAATGATGTGGTGGAAAAGGTTCAGATGGTAGAAAATGTTCAGAGAATGATCAGATGATAATGGAAAGGATAGCTCACATACACGGGGTTCTTCACAGAACAAAATGTGAGGTTGAGTGGGTGGAGAAATGCCTGGCAGATGGCATGACACAGAAGTGAAAGAAAAGAAAGAGAAAGCAGAGCATGAAAATAAAGATTGTATTTTGTACACTCATTCACTAATACAAGGAGTCCTTGAGGAGACTGTGATGAAATTGTGTTTTCCTGGAGCTAAGATGAAGAATATCAGTGATGCTGTAAGGATGTAGAGAGTTAATTTGAAAGAGATGTTTATTTTGGATGGTACAAATGATTTAGCAGGTGACAAGTGTGGTATGCAAGAAGACATCACAGAGTTGCTAATGCATGTGAAAAAGAAGGGTGAGAAAGTAAAAGTTGTGAGTTTGTTGCTGCCAGATGATAAAAGTGAACTGAGATGGACAGTTATTATTATTTTGACACCTCCAGGGAGTCCAAAGACTCATCGAGGGAGAGTGTGCCGACAGCATCGAACGATTGGTCCCCTGAACGATTGTTATGATCATGAATGAGTCAGTATGCAGACTGTGCAGGAGAAATGGTGTGGAGTTTGTGGATTTGTAGAGTGAGTTTGATGGAAGGAAGGAATTATATAGGGTGGATGGATTGCATTTAAATGGATTTAGTGTCAAGAGTCATGAGAAAGTGTTGTTCAGTGAGAGTTTGGAAGTACAAAAGCCAGGTCTCACACTTGGTGATGAAATTCATCTCCTGCCTGAAGACCAACACAAACATCCAGGCCCAGAACAGGATTCCAACCCACAGCCTACTGGATAGAGAATGGATACACAACCACTCATTTAACCAAGCCAGCAATACAATGAAGTATTAGTAATCATACGTTACATTAAAAGTAAATTATAGTAGGAAGAAAAATCTTAATGAATTACAGGTTACCCTCATATAACCTCGTATAACACAGATGTTTGGTTCCACAAAAATGCTGCGTTATATAAATCGTGTTATGCAAGACTCAGATCACATAGAAAAAGTAAGGTTAGGTTCTGAAATCGTTTTTTTTTTTTTAAGATTATATAAACAATGACATATCCAACAAAAATTTATATTTATTTAATTCAGGTAAATCACGTAAGTTAAGAAAACATAAACTATGAAACAAATACATAGTATAAAATTATAAAAGAATTATAAATTGTACGTAAACTTCAAATAAAATAAAGCGTATATTTTAATCGTCATCAATGTCTTCAAAACTAACATTTCCTACATGTTCTTTATTTAGGAGTGGCTGGACATAGTCATCACTTTGAATCTCTTGGACATCATTTGTATAATTCTCATTGCATGCTTCAGCTGGTTTAGTTATCAAGAAGTCAGTAATAAGACCTTGCTTACCAGTGTGCTACAATTTTTTATTAAGTTCAAATATGGAGCTAAAGAAATATTCAATTATCTTGTGAATTTTCCAGAGCGCTCCATTGAGAGATCATTATCCATAAAATAACTTTCTTACCAAGTCCAATCCTTCTGCTAATTTCTTTTACTGAATTCTTTAATCATCACAATTCATCACAATCAGAATCTTCAGCAAAACTTTCCCTGCCACTTGGTTCTACGTCATTTATTAATTGTACCAGTTCCTCCTCCTCATTTAATCTATTTCCCCATCAATTACTTCACTATTGACGAGATTGGAGCAATTTGAAGAAGTTCACGAAGGTTGAGTCTCATGTGCTGATCGAAACCGAATGTATCTTCAGCCTTCTTCAATTGTTACCTTGGCAGTTTACAGTGGTTGGATTTATCCCTATTAATAAACATGTACAGTATATCGCAAAAGTGCTTTAAGTGGCCACTACTATAAAAATAAATTTTTACATAAAAGCTTTATATATTGTATGTAACTCACTAGAAAATAAAGTGCTCAGATGTGAGATTTACACACTTATGATTTTTAATGTGCTTTCCTGGCAGAAAATGAAAACAATTTTCAACAATAAACACTTTATATGGTAAACAGTGGACGTACATGCATGCTAAAGAATATTTCCCCTAATATTAATTTGCTACTTATAACTACATGTGCGATACGGGCAGATGCAAATTTAATGAAGATAAATTTTGATTTTTAAGTAGTGCGTTGAAAAATATACAAAAAGATAAAGGGTTACCACAGTTTGTAGACCGTCTTATATCGAAACTGCGTTGTATAAGTAACGCATTCAACAAGGGTTATTACAATTTGTAGACCACGTTATATCGAAACGGCATTGTATAAGTACCATGTTATATGAGGGTTACCTGTATTTTAAATATTTTCCAAGAATATATCTTTTCCAAAAATCAAGACTATATTTATTGAAGATTTTACACTATTTCTTTAGCAGAGTGTGATAACAAAACTTTACTTCTATTAATTTTTAGTGGAACCTGTGGCATAGTAATTAAATAATAAAGTAACACATAAAACCACAGTGATATCTTTAATTAGTAAAAAGACAGATATTTCGTACTAAAATTAATAGTACATCTTCAGTGTTTGTAACAGTAATAGGAATGGAATATAGGCAAAACGTTCGGTGGATCACCTATTAAAATACAATTGTTAAAGCATGCTAGGAAATAATAATAATTATTATTATGTCGCACCTGCAGGGAGTCCAAAGACTCGTCGAGGGAGAGTGTGCCAACACTATCGAACGATTGAACCCCTTCCAACTACTAACCGTGCTCAAACTTGATTAAGTTTTTGCGACCGATTAATAGCAGAGGCTCTACCAATCGACCAACTTCGCTAGAAATAACAAATTTAATCTATTAAGATAAATGGTTTTTTACATAAGATAAAAGTCTCCCAGATCTTTGAGAGAGACATACCGTCATTTCTATTTAAATTCGGTCGGTGTAAGATAGTTTCACAACTTTCTTTAAATAAACGTTCATATTTGAATCTACATCTATGGAGGAGAACTGCTTAATCCCACTGGACACCATGAGTAGAGTCAATACTGTGCTGCGCCAGACCAGACTTCAGAGGTTTGTTATAATCAATATAACATTGATGTTCTTTTATTCTTTTTTCCAAAGAACGGCCCGTTTGTCCAAAATAATCACATTCGCAAGGTATTTGGTAAACGCCAGCCAAAGATAGAGATGACAGTTTATCCTTTGTAGAAGGTAATAAAGAAGAATTATAAACATTTCCGATTGCCCATTATCCACCGCTGAAACCAGTGCTTTAGCAAAGGACCTTGATTTTGCTGTTATTCCTTCACACATTCCTTTCTTGATTTCTTACATAATATAGAACGCAATCTGTCAGGACTTCCTACGAAGATGCCAACAAACTATGATTTGAAGTTGCGACTTCGTTATTCAAAAGCAAATTACCTCCATGCAATTTATCAAATGCTGAAATTAAAGGTCTAACTTCTTTAAGAAAAGATAATACAATATCCATTTCTATGGCCGATAAAGGAAAAGCTATTGTAATTATGAATAAGACTGACTATGAGACAAAAGTATCCAGCCTATTAGAAGACACCACGACCTACCAAGAGATCACACGTAATCCTACTAATTCACAAATTAAAGAGCTATATAAATTACTTGATGAGGTTATAAGTTGTAATCCTAACTACGTGGATAAAATACGCACCTACTTTGGAAGAACTCCTCGTCTTTATGGACTCCCAAAAATCCATAAAGAAGGCTGTCCTGTACGACCTATCGTAAATTGCATTGACTCTCCAATTTATCGGGTTGCAAAAGTATTATCACGTTCCTTAAGTCTCTCACTGGTCATTCCAGATCCTATATAAAAAACTCAACAGATTTTCTTGAAAAAATCAAGGATATAAAAATTACAGATTCTGAAATATTAGTCAGTTTTCACATCATTTCTCTGTTCACCAATATCCCATTAACCGAACAGTCAATTCTTTATATGAAGATTACCCTCCAGATATCGCAAGGATATTCGAATATGCCATCCACTCAGGATATTTCAGTTGGAAAAACAAAATCTACAAACAAATTGAAGGTGCTGCCATGGGTAGCCCTCTGTCTCCACCTCTGGCAAACTACTATTTGAAACAATTCGAAGATACTATGTTCTCATCCATTCATTCTCAACCATCTCTTTTGTACTGTTACGTCGATGATGTTTTTGCTGTTTGGCCACACACTGAAGATGAACTTTCCACCTTTCTACAATGGATAAATAACCTTCACCCACGCATTCAATTCACTATGGAAAAAGAAAACTCTGGTACTTTACCATTTTTGGGCATCCTGCTTACTAGAACGTCTTCTGGTAACTTATCTACAAGCATCTTTCGAAAACCCACATTTACTGTCAGATAGATTTACAAAAAGGATGCGCACCATGTCTCAAAAATTTGGCATTCTTAAATCTCTAATTCATAGAGCACATAAAGTTTGCCCTTCCCCAATAATCTTACAAAAAGAACTTTCCATCATTAAAAAGTTAATGGAATCAAATGATTACAACTGCAATCAAATCCAACAGATACTTTTCTCTTATGATCCAACACCTACAGTTTCTTCAACAGTCCACAGAGTTCCTATTCCGTACATTCCAGGAATCTCAGAACCTATAGGTAGAATTCTAAAAAACTATCAATTGATTCCAACATATATTCCTATGAACAAAATTTCTTCTTTATTACCTTCTACAAAGGATAAACTGTCTTCTCTATCTTTTGCTGGCATTTACCAAATACCTTGCGAATGCGATGTCTCTTATTTTGGACAAACTGGCCGTTCTTTAGAAAAAAGAATAAAAGAAAATCAATATTATATTGATCATAACAAACCTCTGAAGACTGGTCTGGCGCAGCACAGTATTGACTCTACTCATAGTATCCAGTGGGATAAAGCAGTTCCCCTCCATAGATGCAGATTCAAATATGAACGCTTATTTAAAGAAAGTTGTGAAACTATCTTACACCGACCGAATTTAAATAGAAATGACTGTATGTCTCTCTCTCAAAGATCTGGGAGACTTTTATCTTACATAAAAAACCATTTATATTAATAGATTAAATTTGTTATTTCTGTTATTTCCTAGCACGCGGTAACAATTGTATTTTAATAGGTGATCCACCGAACGTTTTACCTGTATTCCATTCTTATTACTGTTACAGACACTGAAGATGTACTATTAATTTTGGTACGAAATATCTGTCCTTTTACTAATTAAAGATATCACTTTGGTTTTTATGTGTTACTTTATTATCTATTATGAGTAATATAGTAAGGGACTTAGTGGCATGCAGTATTTGCAGCATGTATGCATCTCGGGAATTAGATATGAGCTTATGGGAGAGGGAAAAGTCAACTACTGGAACTAATCTAAAAAAACACCCCAACTGAACATCACCAGAGTTAAAGATCGGTACTATCAACATAAGAAGGTAGGATGGCAAAGAAATGGAGCCAGCTGAGGAATTAGATAATTACCAGATCAACATAATAGGGGTGACCGAAACAAAAAATACAAAAACTGGTGAGATCTTTCTGAGGAAGTTATATTCAGGCAATGACAATCAAGGAAAAGAAGAGTAGCCATAGTATTCAACACAAAAGACGAGGCTAATCTTCTTGAATGGCAGTCAGTCTCAAGTAGAGTAATGTGGGAAAATATGAGAATGGGGAACTGGACAGTGAGACTTATTTGTGCCTATGGTCCTACAGAAGGTTCTACTAAGGTAGAAGTGGAGGAATTTTTTTGAGGCTTTAGAAAAAACAACTAACACAATGAAAAAGGAACAGTTGGTCCTTGTTGGGGATCTAAATAGCAGAGTAGGAAATGATTGTCAGACATACAAAAATATTTTGGGAAAATTTGGAGAAAAGAGCAAAGCTAATAATAATGTCAAATATTTGTTGGATTTCTGCTCAGGACATGGACTGGTTATTACTAACACCATGTTCCAACATAAAGATGTGCACAAATTCACATGGAGAGAAGAGGCAAGGAATAAGAAAAGTCTCATTGACTATGTTATTGATGATAGTGATGTTTTCTCCCTGGTGCAGAACACCAGAGTGTACAGAGGATTTGAAATTGGAAGTGATCCCTATTTAGTCTTGAGCAAGATAAGATCGAATTTCATATTGAAAAGAATAACATGTAAGAAAGTTTTAAAGCGAATAAAAGTTGAGCAGCTCTCAGATGTGAACTGTAGACTAAAATACACAAAGATTATTGAAGAAAAAATGAAAGAGTTTGAGAACAGGAATCAAACCTTGGAGATTCAGGGGTAAGCCTTGAAGAAAGTCCTGATTGATTCAGCTAGAGAGGCATGTGGTGAAGTTGTCTGCAAGGATAGAAAAATTAGAACTCCATGGTGGACATAGGAAGAGGCAGTGAAGGAAAAGAAGAAAGCCTATCAAAAGTTCCTGGCGAATAAGTCAGCTTGTGCTCTTAGAGAATACAGAGACAAATGCAAGAATGCTAAATACTGTGTAAAACTAGCTAAACAAAAGTCATGGAAGGACTTTGGCAAGAATATAGAAAATAAATATCAAGAAGGTGGCAAAATATTCTGGAGGTTGTTGAAGAAGCTTAGGAATGGAGGAAAGAGTGCTGTAAAAGGAGTTAAAGATGATAAAGGTGACATGAAAAAGTGAGAAAAAGATATCCTTGAAGTATGGAGTAATTACTTTGAAAAACTGCTAAATGAAACAAGCAGCGATGACAGCACAGTGGTAAAAAAACACTGACCAGGCATGTAGTTCAGGAATACACATCCATACTTGAAGTAGAAAAATCCATCAGAGGCTTGAAATGTGGAAAGGCAGCAGGAGTAAATGATATTCGACCAGAAATGCTGAAGTATGATAGTATAAAAGTCTTACAGTGGCTGCATTGCATAGTTCAGAAAGCCTGGACAGATGGATGAATTCCCGACAATTGGAGTAGAGCTTTCATAGTACCCATATATAAAAAGGTAAATAAAACTGAATGTGAGAATTACAGAGGTATTTTCCTACTGAGTGTTCCTGGCAAGATCTATGCAAGTATACTTGAGAAACGGTTGAGAAGAATTGTGGAAGAAAAGCTGGGTGAAGAACAAGCTGGATTCAGGCCAAATAGAGGCTGTCAGGATCAGATCTTCACTTTACGACAAATAGTCGAGAAAGCATGAGAATATAACAAAGATCTGTATTTAAGTTTTGTCGATTTGGAAAAAGCATATGACAAGGTGCCAAGAGAGAGAGAAGCTATTCAGTACACTACAGTTATATGGTGTCAATGGGGCATTATATCAAGCAATATTTAGTCTTTATTTGGTTGTAAGTCAGCAGTTAGAATTGAAGGAAGTACAGGAAGATGGTTTAATGTTAAATCTGGTGTGAGACAAGGATGTACATTATCCCGTCTGTTATTCATTATCTATATGGATCACATTATGAAGGAAAGTGGTATTAAACATGATATCACAATTGGAGATGTTAATGTCAGCTCTTTGCTTTATGCGGATGATGTTATATTTCTATATAAATCCGCTACAAGTCTGCAAGATTCTCTGACTAAATTGAATAACTGTTGTAATAGATATGGTATGAAGGTCATCAATAAAAAGACAAAGACAATGAAAATAGGCAGAATCATTGAAAATGTCAACTGTGTTGTGAATGGAGAACCTGTGGAACAAGTAAAACATTTCAGCTACTTAAGCACGATGGTAAATTAAACATAGAAATAGACAACAGAATCAGCAAAGCTGGTATGGTGGGAAGTCAATTGAATAAATGCATATGGAATAAGAGAGAAATTAGTCGAAACACTAAATTAGCTGTATACAAGACAGTGTTCAAACCAGTTTTAACTTATGGATCTGAGAGCTGGGTCAGAAGTAAAACACTTGACCAAAGACTAGAGACTGCAGATATGAGAGGCCTGAGAAAGATTATAGGTGTGAACAGATGGCATCAATGGCAATATCATATTATAAACTAGGATATCAGGAAAGAACTTGACATTGTCTGCATCCAGGATTGCGTTAGGAGAGCTAATCTCAGGTGGTATTGTCACTTAAACAGAATGGGGGAAGAAAGATTAGCAAAACAAGTGTTCTCTGCCAGGTTGGTAGGAAAACGACCCAGAGGAAGACCAAGATATAGGTGGATTGATATGGTACAATGTGCCTTAGACGATAGAAATATAAGATCTGATAATGTTGGAGTCTTGACAAGTAACAGGCTGATTTGGAGGAAAATTGTAGATAGGAAATTAATAATGATGTAATTCTTTTCATGTAGTACTATCATATCCTGTACACCCCTTGAGGGTACATGGCAGGAATTTGATGATGATGAATATGCATTCGGTTAAAATTGTTATTTTATTTTTTCGCTCATGAAAATCCAAACCCACAGGCCGGCTGCAGGCCCTGTTTAGGACAGTCCTGATTTAAACAATGGTCAGAGGCATAGTTGCATACCTTAAGGTTAACTATATACACTGTATCTTCTGACTTCAACAGCTGATCATTAGCAACTTCTGTAGTCGGTACCCTGTATTCATGTCTAGTTATCGATGAGTAGAAGAAAGTGATCTTAGAGGGTTTGAAAAATGAATTAAATTCCTTAATATTTGTTTAAAATATTTTTCTCGAATGTGTGGATGTTTGTCTTTAGTTGGAAGGTAAATCATATCATTTGATATGAGACAAGCCTGCTTACTGGAGGCCTGAAGTGACTTAAAAAAATTCCATAGCATTGAGACCAACTGATCTTATATACTATATTATACAGCATCTATTTTATTTAGCCTATATATTACATTTTTTTATTCTCATTATTTTGAATGTATTTTGATTTGTGATTTCAAATTTCTTTACTACCAAAGAATGGGTTTATGCATGCGTCTTAATTTACATTTGTATTTATATTTTTATAGAACTTAAACCACCTCATCCACATAATAAGGATTGCCATAATCAGGAAATTTTTGCAAAAGAAAATGTCATTAGAATCAAGAAACCAAGATTTCTGTCTTCATCTGGCAAACATCTAAAAGTGCAGTGCACATTGCAAGATTATCTTGAATTAGGACACTATAATAATTACTGTGAGGCAACAGATCCTGATCTCAGAATTAAATCCAGTTGTAACTATACAATTACAGTTAAAGGTAGGATAATTTCTTTTATAAAAGCAAAAAGCATTTAAAAATTAGGAAGTAAGACATCCAACTCTTCAAATAGTTTAATAGAACTAAATAAATAATAAAATAACACGTAAAACCACAGTGATATCTTTAATTAGTAAAAAGACATATATTTCATACAAAAATTAATAGTACATCTTCAGTGTCTGTAATAGGAATGGAATACAGGCAAAACGTTCGGTGGTTCACCTATTAAAATACAATTGTTACTGTGTGCTAGGAAATAATAGAAATAACAAATTTAATCTATTAAGATAAATGGTTTTTTACATAAGATAAAAGTCTCCGAGATCTTTGAGAGAGACATACAGTCATTTCTATTTAAATTCGGTCGGTATAAGATAGTTTCGCAACTTTCTTTAAATAAGCGTCCATATTTGAATCTGCATCAATATTATATTGATTATAACAAACCTCTGAAGTCTGGTCTGGCACAGCACAGTATTGACTCTACTCATGATGTCCAGTGGGATAAAGCAGTAGAGTCAATACTGTGCTGTGCCATACCAGACTTCAGAGGTTGGTTATAATCAATATGATATTGATGTTCTTTTATTCTTTTTTTCCAAAGAATGGCCAGTTTGTCCAAAATAAGAGACATCACATTCGCAAGGTATTTTTCGCAAGGCCAAACAGCAAAAACATCATCGACGTAACAGTACGAAAGAGATGGTTGAGAATGAATGGATGAGAACATAGTATCTTCGAATTGTTTCAAATAGTAGTTTGCCAGAGGTGGAGACAGAGGGCTACCCATGGCAGTACCTTCAATTTGTTTGTAGATTTTGTTTTTCCAACTGAAATATCCTGAGTGGATGGCATATTCGAATATCCTTGCGATATCTGGAGGGTAATCTTCATATAAAGAATTGACTGTTCGGTTAATGGGATATTGGTGAACAGAGAAATGATGTGAAAACTGACTAATATTTCAGAATCTGTAATTTTTATATCCTTGATTTTTTCAAGAAAATCTGTTGAGTTTTTTATATAGGATCTGGAATGACCAGTGAGAGACTTAAGGAACGTGATAATACTTTTGCAACCCGATAAATTGGAGAGTCAATGCAATTTACGATAGGTCGTACAGGACAGCCTTCTTTATGGATTTTTGGGAGTCCATAAAGACGAGGAGTTCTTCCAAAG
The DNA here is from genome assembly GCF_054136105.1 of Typopeltis vanoorti. Lineage (NCBI taxonomy): Eukaryota > Metazoa > Arthropoda > Arachnida > Uropygi > Thelyphonidae > Typopeltis > Typopeltis vanoorti. The sequence goes on along the minus strand of NC_143555.1, from coordinate 122,931,851 downwards.
TAGGTGCGTATTTTATCCACATAGTTAGGATTACAACTTATAACCTCATCAAGTAATTTATATAGCTCTTTAATTTGTGAATTAGTAGGATTACGTGTGATCTCTTGGTAGGTCGTGGTGTCTTCTAATAGGCTGGATACTTTTGTCTCATAGTCAGTCTTATTCATAATTACAATAGCTTTTCCTTTATCGGCCATAGAAATGGATATTGTATTATCTTTTCTTAAAGAAGTTAGACCTTTAATTTCAGCATTTGATAAATTGCATGGAGGTAATTTGCTTTTGAATAACGAAGTCGCAACTTCAAATCGTAGTTTGTTGGCATCTTCGTAGGAAGTCCTGACAGATTGCGTTCTATATTATGTAAGAAATCAAGAAAGGAATGTGTGAAGGAATAACAGCAAAATCAAGGTCCTTTGCTAAAGCACTGGTTTCAGCGGTGGATAATGGGCAATCGGAAATGTTTATAATTCTTCTTTATTACCTTCTACAAAGGATAAACTGTCATCTCTATCTTTGGCTGGCGTTTACCAAATACCTTGCGAATGTGATTATTTTGGACAAACGGGCCGTTCTTTGGAAAAAAGAATAAAAGAACATCAATGTTATATTGATTATAACAAACCTCTGAAGTCTGGTCTGGCGCAGCACAGTATTGACTCTACTCATGGTGTCCAGTGGGATTAAGCAGTTCTCCTCCATAGATGCAGATTCAAATATGAACGTTTATTTAAAGAAAGTTGTGAAACTATCTTACACCGACCGAATTTAAATAGAAATGACGGTATGTCTCTCTCAAAGATCTGGGAGACTTTTATCTTATGTAAAAAACCATTTATCTTAATAGATTAAATTTGTTATTTCTAGCGAAGTTGGTCGATTGGTAGAGCCTCTGCTATTAATCGGTCGCAAAAACTTAATCAAGTTTGAGCACGGTTAGTAGTTGGAAGGGGTTCAATCATTTGATAGTGTTGGCACACTCTCCCTCGATGAGTCTTTGGACTCCCTGCAGGTGCCACATAATAATAATAATTATTATTATTATTTCCTAGCATGCTTTAACAATTGTATTTTAATAGGTGATCCACCGAACGTTTGGCCTGTATTCCATTCCTATTACTGTTACAAACTCTGAAGATGTACTATTAATTTTAGTACGAAATATCTGTCTTTTTACTAATTAAAGATATCACTGTGGTTTTACGTGTTATTTTATTATTTACAAATGATGTCCAAGAGATTCAAAGTGATGACTATGTCCAGCCACTCCTAAATAAAGAACATGTAGGAAATGTTAGTTTTGAAGACACTGATGATGATTAAAATATACACTTTATTTTATTTGAAGTTTACGTACAATTTATAATTTTTTATAATTTTATACTATGTATTTGTTTCATAGTTTATGTTTTCTTAACTTACGTGATTTACCTGAATTAAATAAATATAAATTTTTGTTGGATATGTCATTGTTTATATAATCTTAAAAAAAAAACGATTTCAGAACCTAACCTTGCTTTTTCTATGTGATCTGAGTTTCGCATAACGCGATTCATATAAAGCAGCATTTTTGTGGAACCTGCCATCCGCTTTATACAAGGGTTACCTGTAATTCATTAAGATTTTTCTTCCTACTCTAATTTACTTTTAATGTAACGTATGATTACTAATACTTTATTGTATTGCTGGCTTGGTTAACTGAGTGGTTGTTTATCCATTCTCTATCCAGTAGGATGTGGGTTGGTATCCTGTTCTGGGCCTGGATGTTTGTGTTGGTCTTCAGGCAGGAGATGAATTTCATCACCAAGTGTGAGACCTGGCTTTTGTACTTCCAAACTCTCACTGAACAACACTTTCTCATGACTCTTGACACTAAATCCATTTAAATGCAATCCATCCACCCTATATAATTCCTTCCTTCCATCAAACTCACTCCACAAATCCGCAACTCCACACCATTTCTCCTGCACAGTCTGCATACTGACTCATTCATGATCATAACAATCGTTCAGGGGACCAATCGTTCGATGCTGTCAGCACACTCTCCCTCAATGAGTCTTTGGACTCCCTGGAGGTGTCAAAATAATAATAATAATAATAATAATAATAACTGTCCATCTCAGTTCACTTTTATCATCTGGCAGCAACAAACTCACAACTTTTACTTTCTCACCCTTGTTTTTCACAAGCACTAGCAACTCTGTCATGTCTTCTTGCATACCACACTTGTCACCTGCTAAATCATTTGTACCATCCAAAATAAACATCTCTTTCAAATTAACTCTCTACATCCTTACAGCATCACTGATATTCTTCATCTTAGCTCCAGGAAAACACAATTTCATCACAGTCTCCCCAAGGACTCCTTGTATTAGTGAATGATTGTACAAAATACAATCTTTATTTTCATGCTCTGCTTTCTCTTTCTCTTCTTTCACTTCTGTGTCATGCCATCTGCCAGGCATTTCTCCACCCCTCAACCTCAGATTTTGTTCTGTGAAGAACCCCGTGTATGTGTGCTATCCTTTCCATTATCATCTGATCATTCTCTGAACATTTTCTACCATCTGAACCTTTTCCACCACATCATTCATACAGTCACTTATACCACTTGCAACACAAACTACAGCAATTGCAATATCAAGCATTTCATCTTTTAACACTTATTACATTTGCCCACAAGACACTTTTGACAGACATACTCCCCAGTTCATTCTCTCTCCAAAAATGTCTCATTCTGCGAAGGCATATGCATATACATTTAGCATATGCTGCAGCCAACATAATCACTCACATTAAAAATGCCTGTCATTGATTTGCACACTGGAATCATGATGCTCAGTACAGTGTACAATAAATCAAACAAATCTTTAAAAATCCTAAAATTACACACACACTACTGATCATTCTCTGAACATTTTCTACCATCTGAACCTTTTCCACCACATCATTCATACAGTCACTTATTCCACTTGCAACACAAACTGTTAGTCACAGTTAATCCTTGCAGTTAATCACACAAACACTCATAAATCTAATAATGCAAAAGGAATGACTTAATGGTTGTTAAAAATTTCCAAAACTTATATTTTGGCACCAATAATCTTGACTTTTGCTATCCTCTTGCAGTGATCTCCATAACTATGACTATAACTTGCATTAGTTTTTAGTAATTGAGTAGCTGGATTAAAACATTTTTTTTATAATCTAAATGAAGTGTATCCTGTATAATCTCCTAAAACAGTACTTTAGGTGTTGGCTTCTCATTCAGGTGCTTGTTCATGATAGTCCTCTTCATTCCAGTGTATGGGTGATTTACATATACAAGAAATGTATGTACAATTATCAGTATTTAGTTGTTATATTATATAAGAAAGAGGTCAGCAGTACATAGGAGTTAGTTGATAAATATTTATCAGCAGTAAGCAATATTGCATACCTTAAGTGAAAAAGATAACATAACTAATGAAATCAAATACAAACTGCAGATGAAACGCTTATGAGAAAAAAGTATAAAGAGAGGTGGAGGACACTTGCATTAGAAATAAGGCTTTAGCTAGGAAGATAACTAATAAGAAGAAAAATTAATATACAAGAGGAAATTGGCATTCTGGGATCCAAGGAAATACCCAAGGTACTGTTTTGCTCTTTGGCCATTAGGAGGTAAAATGATCGGACGAATGTCCTAGTTGGATGGAGAGAGTAGCTGGGTGAACAATGCAAATGATGAAGTAGAGCTATTCATTTTATTACTGTTTCTTCCTGATAAAGCAAGTTTTATTCTTACAGGGAGAGCTGGAGAATCAGAAGTTGAATGAAGAGTATATAAGGCAGTTGGACTAGATGGGATTTTGTCGTGTGTTTTAAGGGAGTGTACTAAAGAACTGCCCATGCTATTGACCTATCTGTTTAATGAGTCTTGCAATGGAGCAAGTTCCTAAGGAGGGTAAAATATTGCTATTGCATAAAGGTGGTAGTAGAATGAACGTATCAATCTACAGTGCTGTTTTTTAACCACATGAGTGGTTAAAATGTGTTTTTTAAACACATGAGATGACATTGGCAAATGTCATCTCATGTGTTTAAAATTAAAAAAACTGGTAAGAGCTCATATGCAAATGTAGGTAATTGAGATATTAAATGAGCAACTGGATAAAGATGTTTCATCCTTGTGAATGTGACATTATGCAAAGTTTCTGAGCAGTGGAGGGAAGGAAGAGGAGAAACTTACCAAGTGAACTAGAGGTGATGGGGAATTAAGTAAACATGATGTTAATAAGGCTGTGGGACTTGATAAATATATCACCACGTTTTGAGAGAATGTGCCAGGGAGTTACATCTGAAATGGCATACTTGTTTAATATGAGTCTTACAATATGTAAAGTTCCAAAGAGGTCGAAGGAGGGCAAGCAGTGGCATAGCTAGGTGGGGGGTGCGGAGGGGGTGATCCATCCCGGCCGGCACTTTCAACCTTTTTGAACTTTTGCAGTTTATTCTAAAATACAGTCTCGAGAATTCAGTTCCAAATATTGTAATACTACTGCGAATTTTCCTCACAACTGCTGTGGGTGTTGCTAGTTGTGAGAGGAATTTTTCTAAATAAAATTTGATTAAGAATTACCTACATTGCTGTGAAATAGACTTTGCCAATGTCATCGATGATTTGCTAACAGAAAAACAAGAAAAATAACATTTTAGAATGTTAAAATTAAAGTTTTACTTCAAAAATAAACATAGTGTTTTAATTATTTCCCTATACGTCATTTTGACTTTTTATAACATTTTTGGTGTGTATTGAGAGGGGTGGCAAACTCAGGCACCGCCCCGGGTGGCAACAGCTCTAGCTGCACCACTGAAGGCAAGACCGTACTGCTTCATAAGGCAGGTGACGAAATTTAAGCTTCAAATTATAAGCCAATCTGTGCGTCAGGTGTTGTGGTCAAAGTGTTAGAAAGATTAGTGAGAATCAAGATCCAGAACTGGGTTGACAATAATAGTATTCTCTATGGACAGTATAAATTTGCTAAAGGAAGGCCATGTGTTAGTAATCTTCTTGCTTATTACAATAAAGTGATAAGTAAATTGGATACGTGGTAATATACTTTGATTTTTACAAATGCTTATGATAAATTGCCAATAAGTTAATAGTAAAAGTAGAATGGATGAGGTTGGATATTAGATCAGTGCATTAGATTGGAGATTGGCTATCTGATATCAGTAAGTTGTGTATGAGGGGGAGCAATATTCCAGAAGAGGAAGTTGCTAGTGGTGTGCCTCCAAGGTTCTGTTTTGCTTCAGAATCTGTATGTTAATGATAGTGGAGGTTTGAATGGAGATATTCAGTTGTGTACAGATGATGCAAAGTTGTGAATAACTATTAGAAGTAGAACAGATCTTGTGGCTTTACCAGAGGACTTCAATATACTGAGTTAATGGCACAGGAGTAGGGTTGCCAGTTCAATGTTGCAAAGTGTAAGGCTTTAAAATTTGGAAAAGAAAGTGGGATGGGGATATATATATTGGAGGAGGTGGAAGAAATGAGATTTGCATGTGGTGGATAGGAACCTAAATCTAGAGGATACATTACAAAAATTGAGGACAGTACAACAAATTCTGAGGACACTGACTTGCAGAAGTAAGAAGATTCTGGTTCCATTGTATAAGGTTAATTAAGCTACATATGGACTACTGTGCACAGATCTGGTCACCTGGTTTTTGAAAAGATGAAGAGTTATTGGAAAGGGTACAGAGGAGATTGACTAAGGTGCTTTCTGGTCTTTGGAATGTTGAGTACGAAGAAAGGTTGAGAAGATGCAACTTACAGAGTCTAGTAGATAGGAGTGGGGGATGATAAGTGTGTATAATTTGTTAAGAGTTCTTATCAAATTAATGTTGAAGAGGTTTGACTCTATGGAGATATGAGGATAATAATAATGATATTAGCACTGTTCTTTCTGTACGTAAAGAAAGGATTAGGTGTTGTTCATTATCCATAATAAAGCTTAATTGTATAACTAAAACCAAGAGGAAAAAATACATTTATTAAACTCACTAATATTTCGCTGGTTTTCTACCCAGCATCTTCAGGGCACAGTGATAATTGTGATAGCACACAGTACTAAACTAAGTAATTGTAGAAACAATTTAAATTGTAACTTACACCTAATGTCCTTATGTGGCATCCTCTATGAGTCAGATAAGTTAATTCAGAGAAGTCAAACTATTAAGTTTTAAAATGATAGTCTCCTAGATATTCAGTAAATTAATGCAACCATACTTGTTGAAGTTGGGAGAGTGCTTCATAGCTGATGCTGATTCTAAACAAAACCATTCCCTTTCCATATGTTAAGGGTACATCAGAAAAAATAGCCAAAGTTCTTTGCTAATATGATCTTCATACCACTTTCAAACCTTTCATTCAGCCAGCTTCTTTTATACATTCTTCTAAAGATTGACTACATACACTTGAACATCAACGAGTGTATAAAGTTCCAAGTGCCTGAAAGTTAGTCTACTTTGGACAGACTGGTTGATCAGTTAACACCTTGAAGAACATAAAAATTGCATCTGAGATCCTCTATATGACAAGTCAAGACTGACAGACCATGCTCTGGATACTCCTTGACATAGGATCAGATGGAGAAAAACATCTTTATTACATAGAAGCCAGAGGCTAATTCTTAGGATCAGCATCAGGCATCAGCTGTGAAGCAGTCTCCCAACCTCAACAAGTATGGTTGCATTAATTTATCAAAGATCTGAGAGACTATCATTTTAAGACCTACCATATTTGCCGGCGTATAAGACGCACTTTTTTCCTTTGAAAATAGGTCTGAAAAACAGGGTGCATCTTATATGTTGATACTCAGTTTTTATTACTCTCATTTCTGGAAATTTTCTCTGTTTCGAGTTACGCGATTTCTTTCTTGCTTCCTTGCGGTGTGAGAGCATTCCAGTTATGTAGAGTTCAGTGGATGTGCATGCACAGTCATCAACGATCACAGCTGTGTTCCTGTTCATTTAAACTTTCCAATTGTTGTCGCAGTTGTTGGGAACGGTGATAAATTTCTGCCGTTAAATTTTCTCTAAATTTCTTGGCAAATTATGGCTGAAAAATGTAAGCATTGCTTCAATAAATTGCATACAAGCTTCGTGTGATTGCGTATGCTACAGAACATGGAAACAGGGCTGCAGAGAGGCATTTTGGGCCACCCCCAACTGAGAAAACAATAAGAACTTGGATGAAGTTTTTTTTCCAAAAAATTTGTACAAAAAAGGGGGTGCATCTTATAGGTCTGTAAATGCACTAATAGCCAGACTTCTCTGAATTAACGTTGTAGTTATCTGACCCATAGAGAATGTCGCATAAAAATATTAGGTGTCAGTTACAATGTAAATTGTTTCTACAATTACTTGGTTTAGTGCTGTATGCGTGTATGTGCCTATTGTTGTGCTCTAAACATGCTGGATAGAAAACTAGCAAAATATTAATGATTTTAATAATTCCCCCCCCCCTTCTTGGTATTAGTTATATTGTTAAGCTTTATTATGGAGTTTTTTCTAGTTTTTCTTCATTTTCAGCAATAATGGCTGTCATCTGCAAATCATAAATTATTTTTGTACCTTGAATTGAAATTTCCTTTATATTCTCCTTTATGAAATCCACCATTCTTTCCAAAAGCATGACAAAGATGCTCAGGGATATTGGGTCTCATTGTCATGTGCTTCTTGTGGTCAGAAAACATCATCCAGTTCCTCCTCAGTTTCTTATAGCAGTCTATGTACTTGTTATTGATATTCTGCAATAAACATATCAGGTTCCTGTCCACTCCATACTCATGCCCTCTGTTACATACTGTTGAATGTTTTCTGGAAGTTAACAAATAGGCCTAAATATTTTTATTTTTAAATGGAGCTTTCTCAGCAATTAATCTTACCATTAATATATGGTGCACAATATTTCTCTCTTCTGAATCTTGCTTCCTCATCTTCCAGATTTTCTTTCATTACTTTACTTATTCATTCTGTTAATATCATCATAAGTACTTTTTCCATTAGAGTACTTGTTCTATAGTTTTTGTAGTCCATTTTTCTCTTTTGTGAAGGGATATTAGAATTGATGTAGCTAATTTTTTTTGGCGCTTTCCCTTGTTCCCATTCAATGGCACACAATCAATTTAGCTCCCTAGTGATCTCATCATTCCTGAGGCTTTTATGTTTTCAGATGCTTTTACTGCCTTTAAAACCTCATTCCTTGGTATGTTTCTCCATCTGTGCTTGGTGGTGGTGGTATTTCCCTCAGTTTATCATTTAATCTCTTTTGGACCTTAACATCTTCATGTGTCTTATATCAATTTCAGCAGTATCTTGTCCATCTCTTTCTCTCTCTCTCTCTCCTGTTTTTTTATGTGTTCATCAAGATTTCACCCTTTTCATCTTTTATGATTTTTACTTCAGGCTCCATTTCTTTTTGATGTTTCTAATCATCGTATATACTTCCCTTGAGAATACCTACCAGGAAATGAATGGGATGACCTGGAATCAAGAGGAAACAGTTGGAATTGAAGAGGGTTCTAAAATGAATAAGCAGAAAGGGAAATGGTCCCAGTCGAGCATGGAGAGATCACATCGAATGAGTGGTATCAGTGGAAATAGTTGTAGATCCAGGAATAGCTGTTGTGTTTATATACAAATGCTAGAAGTGTAAGAAACAAGGCAGATGAAATGGTTGCACTAATTGAGTCTGTTCACCCAAAAATTGTTGGAATAAGTGAGACATGGTTGGAAGAGGATGACATCCTGACAGGAATAGAGATGGAAGGGTATGATGTGTTTCGTGAGGATAGAAGGGGTAAAAAGGGAGGAGGAGTGTTATTGATGATAGAGAAAGCGTTATGTCCATTAATATACCAAGTAGAAATGCAAGAGGGAAATAGTGCCAGTGGTTTGGAGGCAGTATTGTGTGAGATAGAGATGAATGGAATGAAATACTTGGTTGGATGTTGTTATAGACCAGGAAATGTGGATGGTAGTGACTATGAAATGAATAATCAAATTAGCCAAGCAAGTAAGAAAAGAGAGATAATTATGGGTGATTTAATTATGGCAATATAGACTGGAATGATGAGATAGCAACTGGAAATAAACAAAAATGACAGTATGTAACAGACGGCATGCAAGGATTGAGGGGCTTGGATTTGGTCATCAGTGGATGTCATTATAAATGAAGTGTCAAATCACCCACCAATTGGTGAGAGTGACCATGAGGTATTACCTGGGTGGTTGCCAGCAGTGTGAGGACCTCTGTAAGAAAAAAGTTTTTTGTGGAACTACAAGGGGGGGGTGATTATGAAGAGCTCAGGAGACAGCTTGCCGATGTAGCATGGAATGAGGAGTTAGGTGAAAAAGAGATCAATGCAGCTTGGGGAATTTTCAAAAGATATCTAGTAGATGCAATGTCTAAATGTATTCAAAGGGTGAGAAGGTTAAATAAGGTAGGTGTGAGATGGATGAATAAAGAGATTAAGCATGCAATTCAGAGAAAAAGGGCATTGTGGAGGCAGCATAAGAGAAGTGGAAATAACCAATTCCATGAGGACTACAAAGACCAGGCAAGGCAGGTGACTTGGTTGGTGAGGGTAGCTAAAGAGAGGTATGAACAGCAGTTAGTTAATGAGGCCTAAAAGAATCCTAAGGAGTTCTTTCGATATGTAGCCAGCAAAAGAAAGAATGATTATGGAAGGATGATATTGATTGGAGAAAATGGTATAAAGACAGCTTTTGCAGAATGTGTGGTGGAGATACTTAATGAGGTTCATAAAGATCTTTCAATCTTGTGAATGTGACTTCGTGGAGAGATTGAGAGCAGTTGATGATGGGAAGGAGAGACTGACTGTAAGTGAGCAAGAGGTGTTTGGGGAGTTGAGTAAACTAGATGTAAATAAAGCTGTGGGACTTGATAATATATCACCGCATATTCTGAAGGATGTGCCAGGGAGTTGACACCTGCCTTGACATATTTTTTTAATACGAGTCTTGCACTTGGTCAAGTTCCTAAGGAGGGCAAGATTGTGCCACTTCATAAAGGAGGTGATAGAACTTGTTATGTTTTCTACTTCTTGTATTTATAGGTCTTAAATAGATATTTTACCTTCTTGATTGTACATATATATATACAGGGTGTTCGGGATAAATTTGACAGTTTCGTAAGGAAAAAGAAAATCTTCTTTGTATCTATTAAATTTAATGAATTGACAAAAAAACATTACAGGCAGAGTTAATTACAATACTATCAACAAGATTTACTCAAAATAACCACCATTAGCATCGATCACAGCTTCAATTCTGCTTCGGAACCTCGAACAAGCTGATGCTACAGTCTCCCTGGGAAGGGCCGCAAAAACTGTTTTAATTTTATCCATTAACTGGGCTTTTGTATTACTGGAAGTGCGATTGGTGTCTTTTTCAACTGCGCCCCATACAAAATAATCCATGGGGTTAAGGTCTGGGGAGTTTGGAGGCCAAACATTTGGACTGGTGAAGTCGTAGAAATTTTCAGACAACCATTTTTGACTTTTCCCAGAGGTGTGGCAAGGGGCCGAATCCTGCTGCCATACATACGGCCTACCATTGGCTACCCTTGTTATCCAGGGCTTGACTACAGTTAGCAACTCCACGAACAAAGCCCGAATTCCAATGCCAGGGTTCTTCAACACCTGTTCCTGCAGATTTGCGAGGAATTCTGCTGTACGAACGCAATCAGATCGTCTGCTAGGGATCTTTCTTCTTGCTACATCCTCGTAGTCACCATTGCAAGTCTCTAGTTCATGCCTGATTGTTTTTACTGTATTCAGGGAGCATTGGGCAGCAGTCGTAATATCCTTATTTTGATGGCGGGCACGAATCATCATGATACAAGTTATTCTCTTCCATGATTCAGGTGGGTTCCAGCTATCCATCCTTTCTGACATCTTGTATATGAATGAAGAAGGGTCCAAACTTTTAAATGAAGAGAAGTGTGTGTTAATACATGTAACTTACGGAAAAATATAATTAATTATAAATATGTCAAATTTATCCCGAACACCCTGTATATGCCCTATTGTTATTCAATCCCTTCTTGCTACTGCAGTCTACCTTGACTAAAACCTAACCCTTCTGTGGCCTCTTTCAATCGAATTCGTGTGCAAGTTCCGCAAACAAAGAAATTGCCCCAGACCGGAGCCAACTTTCCCTAATTGCAATTCTGGATTTAAATCCTCTTCGGAATTAAGAAAAATTTATTTGTTAAGCTGCGCCATCTTAATTCCTATAAAAGAAAAGTCTCAGAGAGTTAACACACAGACTGTCACACGATTTCAGAATCTAGTAATTAACAAACCCTTTAAATACCTTCTTCAAATGCAATCGTAACCAGTTCCCCTCGCTTCAGTTTACACAGGTTCTAATTTTAGCAAATGGTGCATTCGTTTGAGAGATCAGACAATTCTTTTTGATAAAGAATTGCCTTAGTACATGAATAAAACATGGATGTTTATTCATGTACTAAGGTACTATACAGAATATTCAAAATCACACTAAACTAAATAAGAAGTTCCTGCAGGTAATAACACTAATCTATCAGACAAGATCTAAATACAATTAGTACTTAACATTAAAAAGAACATTGGCAAATCAAGCTATCCTGTCCTTGTTCACTTATTACAGTTATACAACGAATGCCTTATTCATTCCCTAATTAATAAACTGACATACCGCAATGACTTAAAGACAATATCAGTTACAAAACCACATCCAGAGCTACAACAATTTTGCTGGAGGATAAAGTACTCAAGTCCTGTCATTTACTAACAAGTCCATTCACTTATTATATCAGCGCGATTGCTCTCTTTCTCTAGCTCAGTTCACTTTACAAAGGACATAAAAAGTTTACATTACTGACCATTGAATACGCAGGAGTTTCCTCTCAATCAATTTCTGCTGACTTTCTTCGGTAGTTTCCACGTTCTGCGACCTGTTGTCCTACATCTTGACCACCCAGTGATTATGTTCACAAATCACTCGTGTGCTGATGTGTACGAATCTCCTCTTATGGATAGGTACACGTGGTTCGACTCGAAGCTTCGGTCTTCGCTGCTTGTCTGGCTGCACCGATGTTATGCACTGACCGGACCGCTACCTAACCGCGTGGCCGTTGTTGACCATCATTCTTCCCACCCACTCGAACGACTTCTACCGGAACCTGAACGCCAAGAGGAGTAAAAAAACAAAAAGGAAGCCTAGAATTCGCACTGCCACTTGTTTTATATCATTCCATGGCTGCTCTCCCTGCTACGTCACCACTTGCTGGCGGTACCTAAGCCTTTTGCACTCCATGCCATCTTTTCTCTGTTATGTCTCCCATATGGGCATCTCGCACGCTCCTCGGACTTCACATTGAGACTGCCTGGGGATATGTCTATAAGCCGATTACACCAACGCGAACTTTGCTCTAACTTTTTTGTTCTAATGTAACCTTTACAAAATTTTGATTCTTGTCTGTTACTTACAGGACAGTTTACAATATAACACACAGAAAGATTTATTCAGAAAGTAATATTATATTATTTACAATTCCATTTACACCTATATACAAGCACCTCCCTTTGGAAATTTTTGTGTCTTAGTTAAATCCCGAATAAAATGCTTAATGATAAATTGAACCTTTCATTCCAGATTTAACAAACTCAAGCATCAAACTATAGGCCTATCGTGTGTCAGGTGTTGTAGTTAAGTTGTTGGAGAAGCTTGTGAGAACTAGGATTCAGAATTGGGTTGACAATAATGGTATTATCTTTGATGGACAGCATGGATTTACTAAAGGGAGGTCATGTTTTAGTAATCTACTTATTTATTATTGTACAATAAGGTGACTGCTTCCATGGACAGAGGAGAAGAATACACAGTAATATACTTAGATTTCACAAAAGTTTTTGATAGATTACAGCATGATAAGTTGATAGTCAAACTAGAGTGGATGGGGTTGGATATTAGATTGCTGCATTGGGTTGGAGACTGGCTATCTGATAGGTATCAATAAGTTGTGTATGAGGGAGTGATATACAGCAAAAGGAAATTTACTAGTGGTGTGCCTCAGGGGTCTATTTTAGGGCTATTGCTGTTTAACTTGTATATTAATGATATTGATGAAGATTTGGATGGAGATATTCAGTTGTTTTCTGATGATGCAAAGTTGGGACAAACCATGAAGAGTAGAGAAGATGTTGTGGCCTTACAAGAAGACATGAATAAATTGAGTGATTGGGCACAGGAATGGGGATGTGCGTTCAATGTTGCAAAATGTAAGGTTTTAAAATTTGGAAAAAAAAATGGGATGCAGAATTTATGCTTGGTGAGGATATATTGTCGGAGGTAGAGGAAATAAGAAATCTGGGGGTGATAGTGGATAAGGATCTGAAATTTAGGGGACATAGCCAAAATTGTGAAGACCACACAAAGGCTTCTGGGAATGATGTGGAGGACACTGACTTGTAGAAGTAGGGAGATTCTTGTTTCATTGTATAAAGCTTTGATTAGGTCACACATGGACTATTGTGCCCAGATTTGGTCACCTAGTTTTCAGAAGGATGAAGAGATGTTGGAGAGGGTCCAGAGCGACTGACTAAAGTAGTTTCTAACCTCTGGAATGTCGAGTATGAGGAAAGATTGAGAAGATGCAACTTGCAGAGTGTGGTGGACAGGAGGAAAGGGGGGGGGGATATGATAGAGACCTACAAGTTATTAAGGCGTTGTTATAGGATCAATGCTGGAGAGGTTCTACAGAAAATAGTGTGAGATCAGGGGTGAACCAGAGGTCATCCCTGGAAACTGTATAAAGTGGGTGTGAGTAGGGGAGTGAGAAGCAGATTTTTTTAATGCAGAGTTGTGAATGATTGGAATGCCTTGCCTGAGAGTGTGGTGTCTGCAGAGAATTTGAGTGTGTTTAAAGCACAGTATGATGAGATGTGTGTATGATAAAAGGACATCCTAGATGAGTCTTTGACTCCATTGGGTCTTGGGTAATAATAATAATAATAAAGCAGTTTATTTTGAAGTGAATTTGATTTTTTTTGTAGCAAATCCCTTAATGATGCAATTGTTACATATCATATGGAGCTAATTTTATGCAGGAATTTTTCAATTTCTATGAGAGTTTATAACTATGCTTTTGTGTATCCAGCACATCACTGCTGGTTGTAGAAAGAATGAACCTATAAATCATTACAATGCTGTTAACTAGTCAGTGTAATAATACTAACTGGTTATTCTGCATTTCACTGTGCAAAAAGCACTTTATTAAAATACCTGTAATATAATTATTCATAGGATTATAAAACCAGAGTAGCTAAAATATATTTTTAAAAATATAACTCATTATTGTTTAATTTGGTAATAGTATTTTTGTCTTATTCAGCATCAACGTGTCCTCCTCCACAACTCATCGAGCATGGCGTTGTCATGTGCACACCATTCAACAGCACGTTCCCCCCACTTAGCATATGTGAATATATCTGCAGTGATGGATTTGTTATCCCTGCTAGTCAGATGCGCCTAAAATGGATTAAGTGTCTCAAAAAGCTTTCTTGGAATGCAACATCTCCTCCTGAATGCCAGAGTAAGTGTTTATTGAATTTTTATGAAATGTAAAAGTAAAAATCAATTATTTCATTACATTTCTTATAGATTTTGATATTATGGGATTTATTTAGATCTGATAAATTGATCTTCTTGAAGGACTTCTGAGTGATGCAATCCAACTGGTTTTATTAAAAATATCTTGTACGTATTTATGAGGACAGTTTGTATCATATTCCTTCCTCTCTGAAGAAAGGATACAAATGAGTAAGGTTCTTATAGTATTGATATTGAAAATATTTTTTCATTTCATGAGAAGAGAACAAGGAGTCTTCTTTGAAAACTTAGCAATGAGCTATCATCTAATTTTTTTTTTCTCATAGCACATGTGGTGGAAGTGGAATGGGTTGCTGGTAGGATTATTGCATCAGGAACTACCCATGATGATGATGATGTCTGTGGATATGTCTAATAACTTCTTTACTTAGTAACCTTGAACAGTATTCTAGTCCAAATAGAATTTGAAAATTATGACATTTGAGATCATTGAAATGATGCACTTCATATGTGAAAGAAATATGAGATGCTTAATTCCTTGATAAGCTTATTGAGAGCGGTTGTTTTCTTGAGAGGCTTGTTTTCCTGTATTTATTATTATTATTATTATTATCACCCAAGACCACATGGAGTCAAAGACTCATCTAGGAGATCCTAATATCACACACACAGCTCATCATTATTTGAATTAATTTGAATGAATACCGCGCTTTAAACACACTCAAATTCTCTGCAGACACCACGCTCTCAGGCAAGGCATTCCAATCATTCCCAACTCTGCATGAAAAAAACCTGCTTCTCACTCCCCTACTCACTCCCTCTTTATACAGTTTCCAGGGATGACCTCTGGTTCTCCCCTGATTTCCCACTGTTTTCTGTAGGACCCCTCCAACATTGATCCTATAACAACTCCTTAATAACTTGTAGGTCTCTATCATATCTCCTTGTCTTCCTCCTATCCACCAAACTCTGTAAATTGCATCTTCTCAATCTTTCCTCATATTCGATATTCCAGAGGCCAGAAACTACCTTAGTCAGTTGCCTCTGGACCCTTTACAAATCTCTTCATCCTTCTGAAAACCAGGTGACCAAATCTGGACACAGTAGTCCATGTGTGGCCTAATCAAAGCCTTATAAAATGGAACAAGAATCTCCCTACTTCTACAAGTTGGTGTCCTCTGCATCATTCCCAGAAGTCTCTGTGCTGTCTTCACATTTTTGGCAATGTGTCCCCTAAATTTCAGATCCTTATCCACTATCATCCCAAGATCTTTTATTTCCTCCATCTTCAATTTATCCTCACCAAGCATAAATTATTTGTCCCTTCTTTGTTCCCAAAGTTTAAAATCTTACATTTTGCAACATTGGATATGCATCCCCATTCTCGTGCCCAACTCAATTTATTCAAGTCTTCTTGTAAGACCACAACATCTCTACTCTTCATGGTTCGTCCCAACTTTGCAATGAAGCTGAACTTCTGTAACAACTGTAATGAAATTGAACTACATAGAAATCAGTTTAATTTTAGTTTAATTGAGTAATTTCAGTTATTGAATAGCTGTTAATATTCCATTGCTATTAATTGAATTTTTTAACTGAATCACTATTATTTGAATTAAATTTTCTAGTAAAGGTTTTTTTTCCCTGAATTTAAAATTCATATGACACACAAAATTATCTGACCTTCATGGAGTCAAAAGACTGATCATGGAATGCTCTACCATTACACACATGGCTCATCATTCCATGTCTTAAATGCATTCATTCTCTCTCCACTCACCACACTCAAGTAGTGCATTCCAATCACTACTCTCCATACAAAAAAACCTACTCCCTCCCTCTCCTCAATGATCTTCTAATAAACTTCCAGGTCACGGATAGTCTCTTGTTCTCCACCAATCTATGAAAAACTTCTTCTGTATTAATCTGATAATAACTCCTTACCAACTTATATTTCAGTCATGTCTTTCTCCTTCTATTCTCTACACTGTGCATTCCTGAAACTTTCTTCATTCTCAACATTCTGTTGACCACAAACCACCTTTGTCAGTCATCCCCTGACCTTTTTTTATTCTTAACTGGAAACCAGTATCTCTTCATCCTTTCAAAAATCAGTTGATCTAATCTGCACAATGTAATCCATGTGTAGCTTTATATGATGGAACTGTAATCTCCTTACTACAACTTGTCAGTGTTGTCTAATCTTTGGCTTAATTAATCATGTTGTCCTCACAATTTTAGCAATGTGTTCTTTACATTTTAGATCCTAATCTACAATCATCATCAGATCTCTTATCTCCATGTTCTATAAGATATCTTACCACTTGTATATTATACATTCCGTCTTTGCTTCTAAAATTTTAAAACCTTACACTTTGCAACATTGAACTGGTCATACCACTTACTTGCTCATTCACGCAGTCTATGCACATCTTCTTGTAAAGACACATCTGCCATACTCATGTTTTTCCCAACTTTGCATCATCTGCAGACAACTGCATATCACCATTTAAAGCTTTCCCAATACCATTAATATACAAATTAAACAGCAACAGTCCCAAAACATATCCTTGGAATAAATCACAACTGACTTTCCTCTTCTAGGATGTTGATTCCCCCATATACACCATGCCTATACCTATCATCCAGCCAATTTCCAATCCAGTGCACTAATCTGTTATTTGACTCCAAGGGTGTGTTTTGACCAAAGACTGGAAGGAGGAAAGATTGAAATGATGAAAGGAGGATCTCCTATTGCTTCGGTCTGCCTCCCACTGACGAGACCTCAATAAAGGTTGAAACCGGTCTGGGTAATGGTCCTTCCCTTAATGCATAGCAGTATACATGTCCTCAAGGAGATGTGCTTTGCATTATGGGAGCTACTGAGACAAGGAGTGATGAGAGCTTGGTCCACCTTTGCTTGGAGTTGCCTGGTATTGCACTACCTTACCTCATTCCTGAAGATATTTTCAGGCACAAACTTTGTTTGCTTACACTTGGATAAAGGATTAAACTAAATTTATTATGGAAGGAGGACCTTTCGGAGCAAAGTTCCTGGGAAAAGAGGAAAGGTAGACCGTCATTTTGGAATGTAGCCCAATGTGAGACTCGGTTTCCTCATATGTACCTCCAACAGGTGTTCAGGTTACTATGAAAGCACTACATGATTAAGTTTACAGTTTTATTAATCTCTCCTATCAACAATTTTCCTTCAAATCAATCTGTTACTTGTGAGCACTCCAATATTCTCACATCTAACATTTCATGCATCTAAGGCACTTCTGATTGAATCAATCCACCTGACCTTGGTCTTCCTCTGGGTCTCTTTCCTGTCATCTTGACATCAAACACCTGCTTTGCTAACCTTTCTTAACCCAGTCTATTTACTATTACTATTATTACTATTACGGGCGACTCCAGGTGTCTTTAGACTCATCGAGTCTAAAGACAGATTTGCAGAGTCTGGTGGACAGGAGGAAGAGGGGAGATATAATAGAGACCTACAAGTTGGTAAGGGGTTGTTATAGGATCAATGGTGGAGAAGTTCCAGAGAATAGTGGGAGATCAGGGGAGAACCAGAGGTCATCCCTGGAAACTGTATAAAGAGGGTGTGAATAGGGGAGTGAGAGGCAGGTTTTTTTTTTCGTGCCGAGTTGTGAATGATTGAATGCCTTGCCTGAGAGTGTGGTGTCTGCAACAAGTAAGGAGTTTGAGTGTGTTTAAGACAAGGTATGATGAGATGTGTGTGTGTGATAAAAGGACCTCCCAGATGAGTCTTTGACTCCATGAGGTCTTGGGGTAATAATAATAATAATAATAATAATGTCACTTTATGAAATGAGTGGAAATTTTGTTTCATATCTTTATGATTCACTTTGTCTAATAATAACTCATAATTTCCATCTCTTTAAATCATTTCTGAATTTTGAAACTCAAAGGAAACTGTTAATAAAAACTGGGTCTCTGATGTTTTCTATGTATAATAATCATGTTTGTTATATTTAATTTAATTCTTATTAAGAGAAATATGTGAAACTCATTATGACCTTCTATATTAACCTCAAGTTATTTTTGTAGAAGTCATTCCTCCTCTTCCTAAACCTGAAGACTGTCAGAATCAGACTATTGTTTCCGTGATCAGTGAAGTAAAGAAACCAACCTTCCTGTCATCAGATGGCAAACTTCTCGATGTAGACTGCACTGTAGAAGGAATTCTTGAAGCAGGAATATACAATAATTATTGTAATGCTACTGATCCTGAATTAATGATTACTGCTAGCTGCAACTATACTATTTTTATTGAAGGTAAATACTTAGTTGAAATATGAAGGTTTATGCTAAGATTTATTTGCACACAGAGAATAACATTCATTTATTGGAAATTATTTGAATTGATAGTTGAGAAATTGCAGAAGTGTCTAAAACACAAATGGGATCCTCTTAAGCAATATAGTTTTTTTTAAATATCAGTACCTCACATAAGGTGAAAAACCCTACAACACATTAGTGCTGTGTGTGTGTATGTGTGTGGACTGTAGACAAGGGTCAGAAAAGAAGGAACATTGACATTTTTCTTGAACAGCTGGAGGTTGTTAGACAATGTTTCATGAAGAAGGCTATTCTAAAGAACAGGGGTAGATAGAATAAAAAGAGGAAGAGAAGCAAGTTTGGTAAATTTGCATTCAGACTATAAAAGGCTGTCTGTCAGCTGTTACTCATTACCAGAGGAAATTGAGACCAGTTTGGTGGAGTAGCATCACCACAAAGCACCTTTGGAAAAGATTGAAATATCTGTGAGATAATATCTGTTGCCTCCGTAGTGCAATTGGAAGAACAACAGCAGTTGCACCCTTCGATTAGAAAAGGCCTAAGTTCGATTCTCGTCATGATGGGAGGAGTTTTTATATGGACTTTTTCAATTGAAGGTGAGTTAGTCAATCTCATACAGAGGTAGCAGAGTTTTTTCTCCCTGAAACTCAGGTTTATCATCCTACAGACAGATCGACCCATCAGAACACATGCAATTTATAGACAACAAAATACTAGCTGTGGTGGTGGTGGTTGTGGGCAGTAGATGGTGTTAATGTAGGCGATTGGTAGTAGAGGTTCGATGTAGTAGTGGAGACGGAAAGCTGTACAGTAGGTGTCCTCCCACGATGAGTCTCAGACTCCTTGGAGGTGTCATGAATAATGATAATAATAATAATGGTTGAAGTGAGTCACTGAGGGAGAATAATCTATTCTCAAGATTTCTTTCCTCTATACACTACTGAATTGTTTAATGTGCCATCCCAAATATGTAGAATTCTAAAAATTAGCATATATTTGGAATTTGTACTGCATTCACTGCTGGATGAGTGAAAAAGTATATTGAGCAAAAAAAAATATGCCTAGTTTTTCAGGGGGGGGAGGGGAATTGAAGAAGCCTCTATTTGATACAATGCATTTACGCCAGAAAAGGCGGCTAAAAGTAAATGTTGGTCCAGAGGGATTTCATAATACACACACATAAAAATGTATAATAGTGATTTGTGCATTACTGAAGTAAAGGAGAGTGTTTTTTGCAAGAAAGAAAGACGATAAGACTGCATTTTGGTAACATTGAAAGTGAGTAGGTTATCCTTACCATTGAAGAATGGTATAGAGATTAATTTGGAATGTTTATATACTGCAGGGTTTGTTGCAAAAGGAATGGAGCATGCTGTTAGCAAAAATTGGATGGGATTATTGACAATGAGAACTCATTTATGTGGAGAAAGAGGCTGGGTATTGGAACAGATCCATGAGACAGTCTACAGTGCTGGAGAAGCTCAAAGAGAAGCATTACCTGTGGTGGATAACAGAGAGAGAAAGCTGGCTACTCACCTAGAGGATGGAAGATGATTCACTTGGAATCAGGGAAAGGAAGGAAGGATTAGCTGTACTATTCAACACTAAACATTGAAGATTAGACTTTTTTGAATAAGAGAAAATTTTAAATTGATATGGACTAATTTGTTGTTTGTGCCATCTAGTCGTTTTTGATTCTTGGTGATCTTTGTGAACAAAGGCTCTCCATCCCACAGATTATGGATATTGTCAAATATCCATTATCTGCTCTCATTCTATTATATATAACATTGATTTCCCTTTCTATAGATTTTTTTAAATGGATACTCTTGTTTCCCTTTTAATAGATGGATCCTATGAGAACCCTACTCCAGTCATCTTGAATTTGACCTTCTGACAAGACCTAAATTATCCACTGATAGTTGTTGAGGAAAACCCATTCTTTTCATTATTTCCCATGATTTCACAACATGCTGAACACAGTCAAACACTTTAGAATAGTCTATGAAACACATTACCATAGGAGTCTAAATTCTTTATACTATGATCTCTAAGGCACAAGATCTGATCTCTGGTACCTTTGCCTTTCCTAAAACCTGCTTGTTCCTTGGGCATCTCTGCCTCAGCTTTGGCCTCAATCCTATTTAGAATGATCTTCAATAAAATCTTGTTTGCATGAGATATTAAGCTAATATTTCTATAGTTCTTGCATTCCTTCATATCTCTCTTCTTATGTAGCAGTATGAAAACTAACTTCTTCCAGTCTCTAGGCCATGATCCTGTCTCCCATGTCCTTGTAATCAGTCCATGAAACACTCTTATCCTGAATAAGAGTGTTTCATGAATCCCAGTAGAATTAATTTGCCTTAATTAATTCTACTGGGATTCCGTCTGCATCTGGGACCTTATTGCTATTAAGCTGTTTAACTGCTCTTTCAACCTCATGCCTAAGAGAGGACTCCTCCAAATTTTCTTTATTCATTCTGTTGTATAGTTCCTCACAGTATTCTTTCCATCTGTTTTTGATTTCCAGTTCTTCTGTTAATAGTGCTCCATTCCTGTCTTTGATGACATTTAATATGAACTTAAACTTGTGCTTTAGGTTACGAACTAAATGAAACATCCCTTTATAATTCTGCCTCCTCATCTGGAACTCTATTTCTTCACATTTATTAGTATAAAACTTTACTTTCCTGCCTGATGGTTCTTCTGACTTCTCTATGTAATCTCTTATATTCTTCAGTCCCTGTGCAGCTTTGTTTTTCCAACTGCCTTCTTTTGACCAAATCCCATGTTGAATCTGATATATATATATATATATATAGGTCTCTTAGCCTTCTTATTTGGCTGAGGAGGAAAATTGAAAATTGAGTTCATCATGCTAGACCTCCCTGATTTTCTGGTCCTCCCAAAATTCATTAAAAAAAAATGTTCCTTTAAGACTTATTGTGAATAATATAGGTTGTCTGACCTATATGCTCTCGAAACATCTGTCAGATCTTCTCTCTGCATTTACAGAACATTCTTCTTTGTTAAAAATTCAGAAGATTTCAAGAATAAATATCAGAATTATCTTTACAATTTACAGATCTTTTAATCATTTTTGATGTAGCTTCACAAACATCCCACTGGCTGACACAATAGAATTATTATGCAGTGATTTTCCTCCTGAATTGTAAAATGTAATTGTAAAATTATTCAAATTTGTCATAATTTCAGGCTACTTTTGTTGTCAAAACAAACTTTATAAACAGATAGAAGGAGCTGTAGTGTCTTCTATTTCCACTAATCTAGCAAATTATTTTATGGAATGATTCGAACAACATACGTTGACCATTTTTTCTCCTTAGCCATCTATTTAGAGATATGTTGATGATCGTTTTGCTGTATGGAACTCTTCCTTGTCTGAACTTCATGAATTTCTTGGGAAAATTAATTCAGTAACCCAAGAATTAAAATTACACTTGAAGGAGAAGATAACAATTGTCCACCTTTTCTAGATGTTCTCATTTTGTATCAACCTAATGTCAGTCTACAATTCTTAGTATACAGAAAACAAATTTATACTAATAAATACAATAATGCTGCTTCACCATCACCCTTGTCAGAAATATTATTAACATCTGACCTCCATGGAATCAGAGACTCGTTGTGGGAGGTACACACTATTGCACACGATGTTCATCTAACCATGCTTTAAACTGATTCAATATGTCTACATTCACAACACACTCAGGCAATGCATTCCATTCAACCACTCTCCATGCAAAGAATCTGCTTCTCACTTCTCTGCTCACACCCTTCTTATACAGTTTCCCAGTGATGGCCTCTTGTTCTATCCCCTCTTGCATTCTATGAAAAATCTCTTCCATATCAACTTGATAACAACCCCTGACTAGCTTATATGTCTCAATCATATCCCTCCTATTCATGAGGCTCTGCAACTTAACATTCTCTCAGTCTATCCTCATACTCCACATTGGAAAGACCACTGACCGCCTTTGTGAATCTTCTCTGGACCCTTTCCAACATATCCTTCTCATCATGAAAACCGAGCGATCAACTTTGTGCATAATAATCCATATGAGGTCTGATCAAGGCCTTATACAATGGCATCATAACCTCTATTTCTGCATGTCAGGGTCCTTTGTATCATTACCATTATCTGATGTGACATCTTCACAACTTGTGCAATATGGTCCCTTGAATTTCAGGTCCTTGTCCACCATCACTCTTAAATCTCTCATCTCCTCTACTTCCTTTAAAGTTTCTCCACCAAATATATACTTTGCATCCCATTGTTGCTTATCAAATCTCAAAACCTTACACTTTGCAACATTGACCTGACAATTCCATTTACTTGCCCATTCATGCAATTTATTCAAGTACTCTTGTAAGGCCATAACATCTGCAAACAGCTGCACATCACCAGTTAAACCCTTCCCAATATCATTAACAGGGCGGTTTGTGCATTGGCACTGCAGAACTGCAGCACCCCCAATTTTTCTCGATATATAAATATATTTATTAATTTATTTATATTTGCTTGTAAACAATCCTATAAATTCTCTTATTTTGTATAAAAAATAATAAAAATCCATCTTGTAGCACTTAGAAGGACGAAGGATGCTAGCAGCACTGTGTTTACCACAGTGTCATTATTGCTATGTGCGCAAGCATATGCACGTCATAGTGAGATGCAAGCTATTAGCATAATACGGCACTGTCTGGCATGCAGTTCTACTGTTGTTTATATGCAGTTTGTGCCAGTAGTAGTGTTCATAGTGCTTATCGTGTTTACAGAGTAAACACAATATATCCCATGATCAACAAAGAAAAGCTTGAAACTGAACTTCGAGTATTCTACAGTAGACTGGACATGCATGATTATTGTAAATTAATCGACTTGTTAAAATTTATAATAGAAAATAATTTAGATTGTGTTCTTAGTGAAATTACTGTATTGATAAAAATTCTCTTGACAATTCCTATGACTACATCAGAGCCTGAACACTGTTTTTCAATATTAAAGAGAATAAATGTACTTGAAAGGTTAAGTGCACTTGCGATGATTTCAACGGAGAAAAAATTCTTCAACAGTCACACAAACATCAAGGGAAAAGTTATTGACCTTTTTGCTCAAAACAAAACAAGAAAAATGGATTTTATTTTTAAGTAATTTTGAATTATACTAAACTGTATAATTTTATCGATAATAAACAATATTTTTTCATGAAACAAAACAAGAAGAATATATTTTATTTTTAAGTAATTTTGAATTATACCCAACTGTATAAATTTTATCGATAATAAACAATATTTTTTCATGTTTAATTTTTTTAAATTTTTACTATAATTTTGATATTTTATCCAAACATATATACACTGTACTTACAGTGTGTATGTATATTTCGAAAGTTGCATAACCCCACGATTTAACCCCACGAGCCACCACTGTTCATTAACATTCAAATTGAACAACAATGGCCTCAAAACTGACCCCTGCAGCACACCACTAGTGTCCTTTCTCTTTCGGGATACCGCACTCCCATATACAACTTTCTGATACCTATCCGACAGCCAGTCACTGATCCAACTCAGAGGTCTGTTATCCAGTCCCATCTGTTTCAGTTTGTTTAACAGCTTGTCATGTGGCATTCTATCAAAAGCTTTTGCAAAATCCAAGTACACCACTCTATATGTATCTCCCCTGTCCAAGGTATTTGTCACCTTGTTATAGTACATAAGTAAGTTAGTGAAACATGATCTTTCCTTAACAAACCTATGCTGATAACTATAGAGAATACTGCTGTTATCAACCCATTTATGTATCCTACCTTTCTCAATTTTTCCAGTACCTTCACTACAACTCCAGATATACAGACTGGCCTATAATTTGAAGCTACAGCCTTATCACCGCCTTTATGCAGTGGAACAATTTTACCCTCCTTCCACTCTCTTGGAACTTGTGCTGTTGCAAGACTTTTATTAAACCGGCATGCCAATGCTACTGCCATTTCCCTGGAACATTCCCTTAAGATGTGTGGTGATATGTCATCAAATCCTATTGACATCAAGTTGATTTATTTCCTCAGATACCTCCTGCTCACTCACAATTAAGCTTTCCTCTTCTATGTCCTCTACACTTAAGTTCCTCATGATAAGGATGAAACTCCCTTATAAATTGATCATTGAATATCTCAACAATGTTTTCTGCAGCAGTTACCATTCTATCACTTTCTTCCATTAACATCATCTTACCATGATCATTCTTCCTTCTACTTGCTGCATATCTAAAAAGCTCTCTAGGGTGTTTTTTTACCTGATTTGCCAATTTCTGCTCATACTCTACTTTTGTTTTCCTTACTGAGTCACTCTCCTGGCTTGTTCTTTATACTCTTCAAGTAACTGATTATTACCATTATTAATCTTGTACTTCCTCCAAAGTACCTTCTTTTTCCAGATTTCATGCTTAAGTTCCACATTCATCCATTTTACATCTACTCAGTGGTGTAACTAGAGCTTTTGCCACCAGGGTCAGTCCCTGAGTTTGCCCCCTCTCAATACACACCAAAAATACTACAAAAAATCAAAATGACGTATAGGGAATTAAACTAAAACACTTTATTTTTGAAGTAAAACTTTAATTTTAACATTAAAGTTAAAATTAAATCTTGCTTTTCTGTTAGCCAAATTGTCAACACTGGCGAAGTCTATTTCATAGTAATGTAGGTAATTCTTAATCAGTTTTATTTAGAAAAACTCTCACAACTAGCAACACTTACAGCAATTGTGAGGTTTGCAGTAGTATTACAATATTTGGAACTGAGTTCTCGAGACTGTATTTTAGAATTAACTGCAAAAGTTCGAAAAGGTTTAAAGTGCTGTCTGGGGCTGACCGCCACCTCTGCATCTACCTACCTTATTCAGCCTTTTGGCCTTCAGAATACATTCACACATTGATGCTGTACTTCTATACTTTGTCAGTTCATATGCATCATTTATTTTCTTGCTGCAACTCCTTGTTTCATGTTATAGCTCCAAGCTGTCTCCTAAGCTTGTCATAATCACCAGCCTTATAATTTCATATATATCCTTTCTTAACAAGTCTGCATATGACCACAACACAGGTGATCACTTTATGGTCACTTTCACCAACTGGAGGAAAGTGTGAAACCACTCTCATATCCTCTGATGAAATGATCAGATATAGAACTATTGATCTTCATGTGCCTTCCTTTACATGCTGCCCTGAGATTCATTTTCCTTATTCCCAAATGCTATCTCTTCATTCCAATCTATACCGCCATAATTAAAATCACCCATAATAATTACTCTTCCTATGTTCACTAATCCAAGTCGTTTATAAGTAAAGCAGTCATACATATAGCTAGCACATTTGCTTTGTGCAGTCCATTTCATATCACTTGTAAATGATTATTGGTATAGAAAAGATCTGATGTACTTCTCAAATGTAATTGCAGAATGCAGCATTGTATATCCTGATACAGGGCTTTCCAAAGCACTGCCTGCGGGCTGCATGTGGCCTGCAGTGCGATTTTGTGCAGCCCACCTGTGGGTTTTGATTTTCATGAGCAAAAAAATAAAACAGTTTGAATCGAATGCGTATTAGATATTTTAATTCTATCACTAATCAATAATCTCGATGTTGATAATTTTATTTGGTGTTTTTACATCACTATATACCCAAGTGTTTTTCAAATATTAAATGTGTCAAAGAAGCATTCTTACACTGTTTTGTTCCAATGCGCATGCTGCGGGCACGTGAGCGTGTGATTAGTGTGTAATTAGTGTTGTTCGTTTGTTCAGCTTTCAAGGTTGTGTTGCTGCTACTCACCAAATTACTAGATATGCATTGTGATGCGACCCTTGGCTAAATTTTTTTTTCTAATGCAGCCCTCGGATTACCTAAGGTTGGATAGCCCTGTCCTAATATATTACTTTCATGTAATTTATATTTTTAATAATACAATTTAATTTAATTTAATTACTGAATTTAATTCAGTAATTCTTCTGACTAATGTCGTCATTATTATGACTAGTTCCAAAGTGTGATATTCCACCATTCATTGAAAATGGAGATATCAGTTGCCTCCGAGAAAATTCTGGAACATTTCCGGTCTCCACCATCTGTGAATATGTTTGCCATGATGGATTTGTGATTCCCACAAGTCAGCTTGGTTTTGTCACCAGAGAATGCTTGTCAACTCTCAAATGGAATACTAGCATAACTCCTAGCTGTCTAAGTAAGTGATATTTCAGAAGTATTTTAAAATTATAAATATTTATATAAGAGAGTGATTCAGAAGCTTATGAAATTTTGATATTGCTTTAAATAAATATTTCATAAAATTACAGATGAAAAACATTATATTATTGAATGAAATATGGCATTATCACTCATTAAACAGAACATGGTCTCAATTCGATCCATCTCTTTATGATACCATTGAAGTCTCATTTATGCAACAAGTGTTATCATTTGAATCAGCAGGTGCAAGGTCTGGCCAGTATACCATATAAACTCTGCTGTGTGACTTTGGCACTGGTTCTGACCACAGGTTAGCAATGTTCATGACCTGGTTGTTCAACAGTTTCAGCACATATGTGATTCCTAATTAGTAGAGCAAGATATAAGGATAGAGCTAGGACTGCAACAACAAATTTATTATTATTATTATTATCCTAAGACACCATGGAGTCAAAAACTCATCTAGGAGGTCCCTTTGTCATACACACAGCTCATCATACCTTGCCTTGAACACATTCAAATTCTCTGCAAAAACCACACTCTCGGACAAGGCATTCCAATCATTCACAACTCTGCATACAAAAAAACCTACTTCTCATTCCCTTTTTCACACCCTCCTTATACAACTTCCAGGGATGATTCTCCCTGGAAGCTCTATAAGGTTGTTCTTCCCTGATCTCCCACCATTTTATGAAAAATCTCTTCAGTATTAATTTTACTGGAATTCCTTACTAACTTGTACATCTCTATCATATCACCCCTCTTCTTCCTATCCACTAGACTCTGCAAATTGCAGAGTCTAGTGATACCATAAATTTTGACTGCTCAGCTTGAACAAGAAAAAAAGCATTAAATAAGTGATTTTTTTTTTTTTTTTTCAAAAGAACAGGTCCTTTAATTCAATTTAACTATAATTAGTTATAGTTAAATTGAATAAATTTAACTATAATCGCTGCCACTAGTATTTTCACAGACAATCACAAACATCCATGGCGGGATTCTTTGGCTGGAAAGCAGATATGCTGACTACTCAGCCAACCAGGCTGGCATATAATGATTCTTCTTGTAATGACAGGAATCAAACTTTGGCCTTTTCCAATCAATGTACTGTCGTTCTTCCAATTACGCTATGGAAGCTGTCTCATTCTGTTAGTATGAAATCCAGAATTCTCAAATCTCTGTTTGCTTCATATTCGCTTATTTAAATTTCTTTCTCAAAAACTCCAGAAATTCACTCATTATCTGTGATTTTCTGCAATTATTAGCATGACTCCTCAGTTTATCATCCATTCTTTTTATTGTGATGGCATTTTTGGTCAGTCGTGTTTTGCTAACACCAGTAACTTTGAATAAATTGAATCTACTGAGACCATAAATTCGCCAGTCTTCTCGTTCACTTTGGACTCAATAGTATGCCACAGGCTTCTTATAAATCTGTTGATTATGATCAGGCAGTTAATCCTATCTGTATTGTTTGTTATGTGTTTAAATTGCATGTTTCGCTGGTTTGCCTGTTTCACGGGTTGAAAAATTAGTTTCAAAGAAGAAAAACTATGCTACCTCTGTGTGAGGCTGGCTAACTTACCTTCAGTTGGTAAGCCATTATCCATTTCTCCACCTCTGCATTATACTTTTCTGAGCATATACTTCCACATTTGTTCAAAGTAACTCATCCCTTGTATATTTATATCTCCCTTCAAAATATTCTAAACAATCCACGAACTAAGCCTGTCTTCCCATACATTCATGTGTTTCATTCCCTTATATTCATCATTTCATTTCACATTTTCTCATGTGTTCCCATGCATTCATCATTTCATTTATAATTTCTGGTTTTCTCTCAAGATTATATGAAGGTGGTATAAAACGTTCTTGGCCTCGACCATAGATGGCAACACTATCGGCAAGATTTCTTTTCTAAGTTGGTACATCTTATTCATAAGCATCCAGGTGAAATTGCAAGTCATTCTATCAAGAAGTTTGTTTTATACAGCTGATTGAAGCAAAAGTGTTGTCTGTATCCCTTGAAATGGATAAAATTGAGTATCGTGTGGTTATAAAATTCTTTGTAAAAGAACGTTTAATTCCAAAAGAAATCCATTCGAAGTTCATAAACGTTTATGGGCACTCGTCTTCATTTTCAACAATAAAGAAATAAGCTGCTGAGTTTAAAGTGGCCATACCAGCCTTGCAGATGATGACGTGAAGGACGTCCAAAAAGTGTAACGACACCAGAAATCGTTGATCGAGTGCACAATATGGTATTGGATGACCGGCGAGTCTAAGATAGGTGAAATTGCTGAGACTCTAGGCATTTCAAAATAACATGCATAATATATTTTGCATGAGGAATTGCAAATGAAAAAGCTTTGCGCAAGATGGGTGCCATGCTTGCTCACAGCAGATCAAAAATGCACTCACATGAAAGTCTCTGAACATTTGGAGCATTTTAACAAGAATAAAACTGATTTTGTGCATCAATTTTTTACTATGGATGAGACTTGAATTCACTATTACACACCAGAATCCAAACAGTGGAGAAGCCAGTTGTTTAGTGCCAAAGAAGACAAAGTCAGTTCTATCAGCAGGAAAGGTCGTGGCATCAGTGTTTTGGGATGCTAAAGGCATTTTGTTTATTAATTATCTTGAAAAGGGTAACAGAAGAATATTATTCCAATCTTTTAACCAGACTAGATGAAAAAATTCATGAGAAAAGATCCGGTTTGCAGAAGAAAAAAATCATCTTTCATCAGGACAATGCAGCTGCCTACAAAGGTGTTTTGGCAATGGGAAAATTAAGGGATCTGCATTATGAATTGTTGGAACATC
This sequence comes from Typopeltis vanoorti, assembly GCF_054136105.1. NCBI lineage: Eukaryota > Metazoa > Arthropoda > Arachnida > Uropygi > Thelyphonidae > Typopeltis > Typopeltis vanoorti. Next base: position 122,901,751 of record NC_143555.1, on the reverse strand, counting down.
CACCCTATTCCCCAGATTCGGCTCCCTCTGACTTCTATCTCTTCCCAAAACTAAAACTCTTCCTCGCTGGTCAGCGTTTTTCTTCGAATCAAGAGGTGATTGCAGCTGTAGAGGTATTTTGCAGATCTTACTGAGAACCACTACAGGGACGGAATAATGGACGAGATAAAAAAAATTTTTTTTTTTTTGCTTGGAATAGTAATTTACTTGGTGAGGCAGTAAATTTATTATCTTACCAGGTAAATTATCATGGTTAGGCTACTTGAATAAGTAGCCTAAAGAATTAAAACAAGAATATAATTTATTGTCAAGTATTATTGTTATTATTATATAAGGGCAACTTGATGGAGTCCTTAGACTCATCAAGGAAGGCCCTAAACATTATGCTAAACATTATTGAACATTCACGCAATATCTAATCATACTTTACTTTGAACTCATTCACAGGCATGGCACCAACAACTGACTTGCAACCCATTCCACTCATTCATCAGAAAGAACTATGGTCTATCCCTGGATGTTTTTTAAGATTCTGGTGAAGAGGGGGTGTGAGGAGTAGATTTTTTACAGGAGAAGTGTAAGTGAACAGAACACATTACTGAAATATGTTGTTAATGCGGGGAATGTTAAGGATTTTAAGATTCAGTATGATAGATATGTTGTCAGTTGAATGAATCTCCCGCAATGAGCCTGCGGACTCTATTGAGGATGTAATAATACAACAATCCCTTCAGCAATTTGTATGTCCCAATCATTATCACCCCCCCTTTTTTTCTGCTTAATTTCTGATATCAGCCTCTGTATTATGACAGGCAACAAATTACAGACCAATATCTTGGGAGTGGTGATTAAGGCATTGAAAAAGTTGGTAAGAATTCAGGAATAGTGGACACGAATGATACTCTGGGGAGAAGATAGGGGACATCATGGTGCTGTGGATAAGACTGATATGGATAAGTGTGTAATTGATGGACACATCAGAGTAGTATATTCTTCCTAAAAGAAAATTAGGAAGAATGATGTCATAGAAACAAGTTATTAAAGAGTTTTAGTAGAATTGATGGGTCTTTTTCTCAATACATGGCATGAAGGAAAGAAGAGAACAAGGGGTCAACCCTGGAAATTATGTATGGTTACAAAGGGTATGAGTGCTAGTTTTTTAGCTTAGAGTGAATAGATTGCTAGGGTCAGTTGTGAATGCTTCATTAGTGAATAAATTGAAATGTATAGCTATTATGTGAATAATGGTTAGCACAGACCTTCTGTTGATGAGTCTCTGAATTCACTGAGATGCCCAAGAAAATATTTTTATTCTCATAAAAATAAGATCAGCATTTTAACTTGATCACTTATTGTTTTATTTTTAATAGTTTATATGTTGAATTAAAATATTTAACTATTTAATTTTGAAAGTTATTTCATTGCACATAAGGTTTGTTTGCACAAACTCGACTAACCTGCTTGCTCACAAAAGTATCTATGTTTACTAATTTCCTTAGAAACTACATTAAATTTTGTGTTAAATCACTTCATATAATATGTAAAGATTTATATTCATTTAAACATTTACATTCATATTTAAAGATGAGCCTGATATGCAGAATTTTTGGACAGAAGAATGTTTCAAGTCTCTAATAAATTTAAAATGCTTTTTTGCTGTTACTTCATGTTGAACTAGGCTTGGTAAAAAAATTGTTAAAATTGTGTAAAATATTTGAAGTAATGAGATTTTATTTATCTAACAATTTCATATTTAGTGGGAAATTTATTTTCTTTTTCCTTAACAGAAAAAATTTCTCCTATGCCATCAGAGTCTTCATGTCTTGATCAGATAATTGAAACTGATGATCCATCAGCATTTGCACTTGAGATTCCATTGTTTTATACATCTAACAGACAACTTACTGAAGTTTTTTGTTTTAATGCTACTGAAAAAGCATTTGGGATGTACAATATTACATGCAAAGCATGGGATCCAGAATTAAGGACAAATGGATCATGCAGTTATCATATTTTATTTGTGGATAACCGAAAAGGTGGTGAAAGCAAGCGTAAGATATAATTATAAATAGCATCTCTAGTAGTTAATGTTAAAATTAGGAATAATTGGAACTAAAATTTCTTAAAAACTTCAAAAAAATTTTCAATCATGCTTGTAGAATGATCTCTTAAAGCCATAATGTTTACTTCATTTACTTAATATATTACATTTGCAATCCATTGATCTGTGATTATATAAATCCAACTTTTATTTGGAATCCAAAAGTCTACCATAAAATCATAGCAGCTCTGTGATGCCATTCATAAAATATTTACAACTTTATCTGTGGTTTGTCTTTATACTGCATCAACGACATGATCTCTAAAAGCATATTTTCCTGTATTTTGAGTAAGGATTTCACTAGCCTAATATTGCTGTTGTGGAACTTTTTAGTTCGTCTCTGAAACCAGGCAGAAATATAGAATAATTACAACATCAAGAATTAAATCATTTTATAAACTTTCTCTTTGAAAAAAAAAAGCCTTGTGCTAGAAGAATTAAGCATAATATATTGCACTCAGTATCTAACAGTCCTTTATAAACAAATAAAATGCTTCGGTTTTGAATGCGCATAAAAGTGTGCACATTATTCTAGCTTGAGGCTTTCAGTTAAAAATGGAATTAATGTTTTAGCATTAATTGGATTGGAGATTGGCTGTCTGATAGGTATCAGCAGGTTGTGTATGGGGGAGTGATATCCCACAGGGGTCTGTTTTGGAGCCATTGTTTAATTTGTATTTAAATGACATCAGAAGGGGTTTAAAAGGTGATATACAGTTGTTTGCAGATGATGCAAAGTACTCTATTAATGGGTAAGTGTGTGTGTAAAATTTGGGAAGCAAAGATGAGATGAAGAGTATAGGATTGGTGGGGATATCTTAGAGGATGTGGAGGAGATAAAAGATCTAGGGATGATGGTGGATATGGACTTGAAATTTCATGGATATTTTTCTAAAATTGTGAGGACAATACAACAGATTAGAGGAATTATGTGGAGAATACTGACATATAGAAGTAATGATTTTATGATTCTATTATACAAGGCTTTGATCAGACTGCATATGGATTACTGTGCACAGATGTGGTTGCCTGGTTTTCGAAATGATAATGAGTTGTTGGAGAGGGTTCAGAGATGATTCACTAAGTCAATTTCGGATCTCTGGATATGGAGTATGAGGATAGATTGAAAGAATGCAAATTGCAGAACCTCATGGATAGAAGGAAGAGGGGATCATGATTGAGACATATTAAGTTGGTAAAGAGTAATTACCAGATTAATGTGGATGAGATTTTGCATAGAATGTCAGGAGATGGGTGTGTGGGGGGGGGAACAAGAGGCTATCCCTGGGAGCTGTATAAGGAAGGTGTGAGCAAGGGGGTGAGGAGTAAATCTTTTGCATGAAGAGTGGTGGATGACTGGGATGCATTGCCTGAGAGTGTGGTGGTGAGTGCAGAGACAGTGAATGCATTTAAGTCAGCATATAATGAACTGTGTGTGTGTGAGAGAGAGAGAGAGAGAGAGAGAGAGAGAGTGGGACCTCTAGCGATGAGTAATAAAAAAAATAATAACAATAAACATTCTCATAATTTTAATTCTGTGCACATACTGCTATGGGTATTGAGTATTTCTCCATTCTCCAGAAATAATACTAATGCCACCAGTGGAATTATAACCAAATAATACCAATAAGAGTTTAATATACAGGCTATGGAGACAATGTCTTTTATTATTATTATTATTATTATTATTATCCAGGCCTCCATGGAGTCAAAAGACTCATCATGGGAGGTCCTTCCTAAGAAACACAATCTATCAAGACTCATTGAGGGGAGGTCCCCCTCCTAAGAAACACAAAGTCTATCATACTACTCCTGAAACTCATTGACCGTTCTCACTCTCACCACTCCATCAGGCAATGCATTCTATGGCTCAACCACCCTCCATGCAAAGAAACCACTCCTCACCCTCTTCCTCACAGTTTCCTTTCGTAACTTCCAAGGATGGCCTCTTGTCATCACTCCTTTCTGCTGTTCAACTAAGCGAAAGAACTCCCCAGTGTCAATCCTGTAACCACCTTTCAACAGTTTAAAAGTCTCAATCATATCACCTCTCCTTCTTCTATCCATCAAACTCTGCAGTCCACATTCCCTCAGCCGATCCTCATAACTAACATTGTACAGTCCTGAAACCATCTCTGTTATCTGCCTTTATACCCTTTCCACAATTAATTTATGCCCTTCAAATTCTGGGGACCAAATCTGAGAACAATAGTCTAAGTGTGGTTTGATCAGAGTCTTATACAACGGAATGATAACCCTTTTATCTCTGCAGGTCAGTGTCCTTCTCATTATTGCAGCAATCCTCTGTGTTACCTTCACCACCTTTGCAATATGTCCTCTAAATTTCAGGTTTCTATCAATCATCAACCCCAGATCTCTTGTCTCCCCTACTTCCTCCAGTATAACTCCTCCCATAGAGTATGCAGCATCCCATCGATATTTCCCAAACCTCAAGACCTTACATTTTGCTGCATTAAACCAATACCGCCCATTCATTTGCCCATCTATCTAGCTTATTCAAATCCTCTTGCAGGGCTACCACATCTGCACTATTACTAATAATCCTTCCCAGCTTCGCATCATCTGCAAACAACTGAATATCCCCTTGCAATCCACTGACAATGTCACTGATATAAAGGTAAAACAATATATGTCCCAGTACTGAGCCCTGTGGGACCCCACTTGTAACCCTCTGCCTCCTTGAAACTGTCCCACCGTACACAACTCTCTGATACCTATCGGACAGCCAATCCTGAATCCAGTTGACCAATCTGACATCCAGACCCATGTGCTGCAACTTAAATATCAGCTTATCATGTGGCACCCTGTCAAATGTCTTCGCTAAGTCCAAGAAAATAGCAGTATATGCCTTTCCCTCATCTAATGCTCTTGTAACGTTATCATAAAAGGCTAGCATACTGCTAAAACAAGAGTGCCCCTTCATAAATTCATGTTGACTCTCACAGATAACATTACCCTCATCTGTCCAATGTTGTATACGGTCCCTCACTACTTTCTCCAACATCTTAACAAATACTGATGACACACAAACTGGCCTATAATTAGACACTTCCAGTCTGCTACTGCCCTTATGCAATGGCACTATTTTACCTTCCTTCCATTCCACCGGCACCTTTCCTGCAGCCAGACTTTCATTGAAAAGCCAGGTCAAAGGCACTGTCAGTTTCCTAGCACATCTCTCGAAAACTCATAGTGAAATACCATCCAGTCCCACAGCTTTACTGACATCCAGAGTACTCAGTATTTGAAACACACTCTCCTCCTGTACCTCTAAACCTCAAACCTGCCCTATCTTTCTAGTATTAAAACTGACTCCTCCAGGATGAAATACTCCAATAAAGTGTTCATTGAACAATTCCACTATGTCATCTGCATCAGTTACTCTATTCCCATTTTTATCCCACAATATCATTCTTCCACAGTCATTTCTCCTCCTACTGGCCACATAGCTAAAAAATTCCCTAGGATTTTCTTTGGATGTTAGAGCCAATCTCCTCTCATATTCCAGTTTCGCCTTCGTTACCATACTAGTCACTCTTCTGGCCTGTGTCTTATATTCTTCATGCATCTTCTCTTCACCTGTCTCCTTATATCTCTTCCATAGCATCTTTTTCGAATGCAATTCCTGTTTAATATTGTTTGTCATCCACTTTACTCCAAATTGCGTCCTCTTCTTCACTCGTGGTATACAACTTACTATTGCTGCTAACAAATATTCTTTCACAATTTCCCATGCATTAATGATATCCTGGCCTTCCAATTTCTCCCTCCATGAAACTTCCCCAAGTTGACATCTTAGACTATTATAATCACCTGCCTTATAATTCCACATACGTTCTTGTCTCTTTGATATCCTACATGTCTATTCATTTTCCAAGTCAAAACCATATGGTCACTCTCTCCAACTGGTGAGAGAGATGTCATCTCAGTTATTATCAACTCTTCTGATGCTATAACCAAATCCAAAACTCTTGTACCTCTTGTTCTCTCTATTGCATGTTGCCTAAGACATTTGTCCCTCAAGAATTCTAGAAATTCCATTCCCTTATTGCTACATGCATCTTCCTCTCCCCAATTTATACTTTTGTGGTTAAAATCTCTTATAAAAATCATTCTTTTTGCACTTGCCAAACTCAACTGTCTAAACATCTCCTGGTTCCCACCCTCTGTGCTCCTGGGTCTGTAGCAACACCCCACTAAATATCCTGTCTTGCCCACCTCCACCTCACACCATATGCTTTCAAAGTAATAAATAATAGTAAAAGTCTTAAGTAATACAATACCGAGGCCACTTACACAATTTAGGATAATTCATGCCATTCACAAAAAAAAAAAAAAAAAAAAGTTCATGAAGATATTCATGAATGCCATGTATATGATCTTTGATAATAAATTGACATTTATAGATAAAGATATTCACAAATCATCTAAACACATTTGCATTGAAAGTGAGAGAGAGTTGGCAATAAACATTGTAGAAGAGTATCTCAAATGGCCCATTCTTCATGCCTCATATAAGACAAGATCCATCTTCTCCACTTAACTATCTTTTGTAGTGACTTATTTCTTTCCCTTCTCAACCAGCCATCTTTCTTTTTTTATCATTCTTTGCCATGGTAGTTTAGATCATTCCTTTTTCTTTCTGATATCCATGTCATAGCTACCTTTGGAATTTCTCTTCAGTCTGTGTCTCAGTACATGTCCAATCCATTTCATCTAATCTTTTTTTTTTTAAACTGGTAATTTTTTGCTCTCTGTTCATATGACATCATTTGTTATGTGTTGTGGCCAACTTTTTATTATTTTATGTAAACACTTTGTTTAAAAAGAAATTTGTCTTCTTGTTTTTTGGTAATTTCCTTATCTCTATAATATGGTCCTCATGCTGGTAGTGAAGAACCTTTTTTGGTTTTATTATAATATCGAAGGATTTCCATATATTCAGTCTTTTGAAAACAGTATTTGTTTTTGTCAGTCTTTGTACTGTATTCTTGTCAGTTCCATCTTTAGTATCAACATTAGCTCCGAAGTATGTAAAATTCTTGATCTTTACTGTGTTTTGCCAATTTTAATTTCCTTGTAGCATTTGTTGTTCAATTTAAGAACTTATTTTTATATTTAAGTTCAACTTTTTCAGCTACCTTATACAGTGCTTCTGGTTTTGCTCATATCATTATTTGATAGTAAAACTGTAATTTGCATAATTTAGATCTTCTAATCATGTGTCATTCTATTTTATTTCTTCCTTTTTTATAATCCAATCAGTGGCTGTTAAAGAGTCATCCAGACAATTACAACCCTATCTCACAATAGTCCTTCTCAATGCATTCTCTACAACAATGACTTTTTTTTTTACATACATTTCTTTTATTATTTTCACATTAGAATCTGTGGAATCCCTGAAAAACAATTATCGCTAATGTCTATCAGTATTGTCCAAAGCTTTGGCAAAGTCTTAGATTTAGGTATAAGCAATTTCTAAATTCTATTCTTTGTTCCTATTCCTTAAAGTATAAATGGATCTACAGTACTTCAAGCTGTTCTAAAATAAATTTGGTCATGCTTTAATATCTCTTCTGTGTCACTTTTAATCCTTTTTGTCAAAATTTTACAAAACATTTTTGCAGATGCTGAAAGACGAATTTCCCTCCCATTTTCACATTTAGTGAGATTGCCTTTCTTTGGAATCATTTCTTCTTTCTAATGTCTGATATTTTCTCTCTAGCACATTATTAAAATAAAAGTACTTGCAGTTTATCAGCAGCAATTTCTTTAGTTGTCTTCGGCGTTTTTGTTGATATATTATTGCCACATGCCTTTCCACTTTTATCTTCTCCATTATGTTTTTCATTTTTAGGTATCAGTTCTACTGAATATTTAAATCTACTCTGTGTTCTCATCTATACCGTTAAAATTAATCAACAAAAATTAGGTATAGTAAAAACTTTGAAAAATAGAGCTTTAAACATACTAAAAATGATGAAATCAAACAAAAACTTCAAATCCTATTTAATCATTTTCTCCAAAATGTATGCTCAAAAAAAAAAAGGTAAAGAAACTTATTTTCTGATGAGTCATTCTGTGAGAACCCAGAAATTAATTACAAAGGCATGGTATCCATTCCATATATTGGCAATACATCAAAAAAAAAAAAAAAAAAATCTAAAATATCAAAAGCAGTCAATATCAGAACAGCCTTCAAACCAGTCAACACCTTGTGAAGCTTTTGTGTAGAAAGCTCCCTTAACGACAAGGTTCCTTTTTATAAACATCCAGGTGTATACAAATACAAGATTCTGTGTTCCTGTAGAAAGATTATACATAAGTCAGACTGGCAGAAGTTTCTAAATCTGCAACAAAGAACATATAGGTGTCACTGAAAACAAAAGGGAAGGAAAAAGCATACTTGTAGTGCACATCTTCAAAGAAGATGACATGGTAAATTGGCAAGCATTCTCTATGCCCTACTTAGAAGAGAACTACTTTGACAGGTTGTTCAAGAAGTCCTGTGAGGTCATTCACTCAAAAGGCACACTAAAGAGTAATCAAGGAATGATCCTTCACAACATCTGGAACTCATTAATTATTATATGTAACAATAAAGACCTCTCCTATGCCAGCAATCACAGACAGAGTTTACACAACAATGTAGAGACTACATCTAACATGTCTAATAATACTATGATTAAAACTATCATTTCAGTCTTTTCAACTTATAGATATTAACTGCTGTTGAAAAACATTTTTTTTGTCAGTTTTTACTTAAGTTAACAAGCTCCTGATGATGTTGTTAGCAATACAGACAGCAAAACATTTAGAGGAGATGCATCTCTAACTATCAACTCACTGGACATCATCAGATGCCATATGGTCACTCCTATCCTTGGTAATGTTCCACACCAGTCCTCACAAGGTGGTACTGTCCTATGCCTTTCTGCAGAAGTCAATGCTCTGAAGATAAGTCACTCCAGACACACCATGCATCCATTTCATTTAAGGTCTACCCTTTCTTCTCTTTCAGGAACTTTACCTTTTATTATTGTTTTGAGAAGTCCTTCCATCCTTACAATGAGTTCACAGTATTTCAGCTTTCTTTTGTCAGTATCTTTAAGGAGTCTTAAAGTTCTACCGATCTTTTCTAGCACCTAATTAAGAATTATCAACATGTTAGCACAAGAATATTTTAATATTTGCCAAATATTTCAGTCTGAAATTAACAGACTATCATCAGTGGCTTTTTACAAGGTGGAATACAAACAATTGATCATTCAAAAGTAGAACGAGCCGCATGATGTTACGTTGCTAAGCACTAAAGAGAGGTAAATTTCATCAGCGTGATGATTAAATTATAGGTATCAATTCATAATTTCATACAACAATCTTAATTTACAAATTCAATTAAAGATAACATTAGACTTATGTTAGAACTAGAAGGTCTCAATTGAAAAAAAAAAAAACTTTGTGTGTTATCCGGATTAAACTTTCCCATATTTTTGACAAGGGTAGGCAATCATTTCAATTCAAGTTAGGGCATTGAAGTAAGGCCTCAGTACTCTCAGTGAATAGGCATTCGAATTTATAGTGACATCTGTGTAGAAGGCGAGTCCTGAACCAGAGAATGTTTTGGCTTGTCTCTATCCTGTGTTGCACCAATCCAGACTTATCGGATTTGTTGTAAAGAATGGGTGACTCAGTTGGTAAGGGTAGCAAAAGTGCAGTATGAGCAGCAGTTAGCTAATGAAACCAAAAAAATCCTAGGGGAGTTCTTTCTCTGATGGCATTAAGATGATATGGAGTAGATGATGAGTAGTCAGCAGAAAAAAGAATTTATGGTAGAATGACATTGACTGGAGAAAATGGTATAAGGATAACTGTTGCAAACAGTTATCCTTATACCATTTTCTCTGATCAATGTCATTCTACCATAAATAGTTGAAATATTAAATGAACATTCCATTTATTTATTTATTCTTATGGCAAGAAGAATGCAAAGCAGCTATAGGTCATTACTAGCTTTTTTCAACAGTTCTGCCAGGTCTGATTTGTCAGATCAAGATTATGTGGACTGCATCAGTCCACATAATCTTGATCTTAATGTTGGTCTTTTTATTGTCATCCTGGTATCGCACATCTGTTTTGCTATCCTTTACTTTCCCATTCTATTGAGGTGACTATACCACTTAGGCTAACTCATACATTATTGAATGCTAATGAAGTTGGGTTCCTTTTTAATCTTTTAATTTTTTTATGATTATACAATTTATTCATTCCCCTAATCTTTATCAGAACTTCAATATGTGGTCTTTATCCTCTTTCAATCAACTTTTTCATTTTTAACCCGACTTTCCGATCCATAATTTAAAATTAATCTGAGGATTGTTTGTTTGTATACTGCTTGTCTAGTGCTTTGGCTCTTATTCCATATGAATTTATTCATCTAGTATCCCACAATAATATCTTTAATTAGTTATCAATTTCACTAGAAATTGTAACTACGGTATTTGCCGGGGGTATAAGATGCACCCCCTTTTTGTACACATTTTTTAGGAAAAAACTTGATCACTAAATATTATAATGAATTTACAGTATTTCAAATATAAAGGAATAAGTAGGTCTACTTTCAACAAATACCTAATCTAACTAGGAAAGAGTATCCACCTTTTAATCATCTTCATCAAAACCCAGAAGTTCATCTCCAGAGCTAAAATGAAGAGACACTTGAAACTTCTTCTAAATCAGAATCTGAGTCCTCATACAACAAATTGTCCTCTGTACCATCTAGTGCATTACTAATTCCACACTTCTTAAATGATTTAACCACTGTCTCAGTTTTCACAGCATCCCATGAAGCTTTGACCCACTAACAAACTTGTGAAATGCTAGGCCTCTTCTTTCTTCCTGATGGTGTAACCTCAAAATCTGAATACTGCATCCAGCAGTCTTCTGGATGCAGTTCCACTTCTCCTTCAAAAATCCCTTAAATGGTTTATTAATACAGACATCTAAAGGTTGAAGCTGACTAGTTAGACCTTCTGGAATTACAGCTAACTGAGTTTTCAATTCCTTGAGTTTATTTTTAACATCTACTGTTCTGTGAGAACGAAACTGATCCCGTACTAGCAGGGTAGGCTTCTTCAACAGTCCACTAGAGCGTCTAGAGCAAATGTTATCTATCCATAACTGGAATACTAGAATTACATAACTAATGTAATTGGAATGCTCTCACACACTGCAAGGAAGCGAGAAAGAAATCGCATAACTCGAAACAGAGAAAATTTCCAGAAATGAAAGTAATAAAAAAACTGAGTATCGGTGTATAAGACATACCCTGTTTTTCAGACCTATTTTCAAAGAAAAAAAGTGCATCTTATATGCCGGCAAATACGGTAAATGGTCAAAATGTTTTATGAATATGATCATTATTTAGGCATCTTCAGGAAGTCAGGCCTCATGAGAGGTCCATAGTGAGCAGTATTCACACAATGTGGCACTCATTATCATCTGACAACTGATTTCGTTCATTCACCACTCCAAAATATTCAGGTCCTTATGGCTTTGCTAGTTTTCTTTATCAGAACATGAAGGGGGATATGGTTTGCAAGGCATGAGAGGTCGCAATTGCAAGGGATTTCCTCTAATTCTCATGTTATGTATTTAAAATCCTTTTAGTGGCTTATATTTTTATCATGTCCTCTCTTCTGCCAAATTTCATAACTCATAAACCTATCCTTATAGGGAACACTTCAGATCTGTCACTGTAAAGGTTGTTCATTTCTGGATCTTCTTCATTCCCCAGAAACCAAAGCAGCCAAACCTTTGCATAATAGTTCCAATGTAGCCATGTAGCAATGAATCTTTGCATAATAGTCCAGATGTGGTCACTGCAGTTGAAAGCATATAGTCCAGTTGTCATATTGCTTTATAAAGGACCAATGTACTCTGCAACATGCAAGTGATCTTTTGTATATTATACAAAAGATCACTTATAAAAGATTATAATTATATAAATAAATTATAATTATATAAATAAAGATTTATATAATGAATTTAAATTAACTGAAATGAATACATTTCAATTAATCCCCTTATCAGTTTGATAAATTCCTTAATGTATTTCAATTAATTGAAATGTATTCATTTCAGTTAATTGAAATTAATTATATAAATCTTTATTTATTTTTATAATTGTTTTCATATTCTGGCATCTAATAATATTATGCTACATAATTCTGGCAGTTATATCAGTTATTTTTCCTCAGGACAAGAATGCTCTTTGCTTTCTCCACCAACAAATGGTAACATCAGTTGCAATCACACAAATGGGAAACAGAAATGTGAAGTGAACTGTAAAGATGGATTTTATTTTAACTCTTCTTTTCCATTACTTAGCCAAGGTTATGTAGAGTGCATAACAGCAGATGGATTATGGGATTTCCAGAAGGAACATGATATCAGTAATTTGCCAGATTGCTTAGGTATGTTTAATGATATATGTAATTTTTATGTGCCAATATTATTGCATGATACATGTGTTTGTTACATGTCTTTGAGGTTTAGTGATGAAGGTCTCAACTGATTGATTTGTCCTTTAACTCAAACCTGTACTGTGGAAGTTTAACACATTCTGTAATCTGATTATAAAGATAGTCTTTTATTCTTGATTTTTCCATACTTTATTAATTTACGTGTATTTTTATGACTGGGTCACCTGAATCAACATAAGTTTTACATTAATAGAGAATTTCACAACATTCCTGGAAAAGATAGAGGTACAGTGGAATTTTGATCATTTAGATTATTTAGCCAAGTTGTGCTTTTTTTAGAGTTTAAAGTATTTTTTAGTATATTTTGCATTATGCTGTCTTTTAGTAATGGTAGCCACTGTATTTCAGTTAGCTGATATTATCACCCAGTCCACTACCCTTTAAGGATGCATTGTACACAGTATCCAACAAGATTTTGTAGGATGCTGTGCTTGCAGCATCCATGCATGCTAGCAATTCTAAATGTGACAGGTTAGAGATGGATGAGTGCATGTCTGCATAAAATGTAGACAGTGGGAAGAGCTGGGTGATACTGATAACAGTATCCCTGGTTTTAGTAGTGGCAGTGACACTGCACCAGAAATGGGTGTTGGCAGATAAATAAGAGTAGTGTGATCAAGGAAGGTGCATGATATGGAGATGGATGTAATATTAGAAAGTGTAGCAGATTTAGAGGATGGTGTTGATTGAGTAGGTGAATGTCAAGCAAGTGTAGGATGCTTGGAGAGAGAAACAGAGGTATCGAGAGAAGCGAAAGGTATGAAAAATGAGTTGGAGCATGATGGAAATTTGGAGACTTGGAAGACTATTTAATGTGAAGCAAACAAGAGTAAGAGAGAGAGAGAGTTATGGAAATTAAAAAATGAAAAACCAGGAAAAGAGAGGAAGTGGAGATAATGTAGTTAGCAAGACATGGGGAGATGACAGGGGTATCCAGGTAAGAGAGGACAAAGAGGAGAGAGTGTCAGAGAGAGCAAGGGATACAAGTGAGCAAGGAATGAATGATATGATGATTCAGTGATTCATAGTGATGATGATGGGTATTAGTGATCTGAGAAGGAATGTGAATTGAGAAGTGACCTGAGAAGGAGTGTGAATTGGGAAGTGACCTGAGGTTAATGTTAGAGACTGTGCAACAGAAAAGTGTGAGAGGGAAGATAGCCTATTGCTCAGATATGATAATTCAGAGAAGAGCAGCAATAATGAATAACATGATAGTGAGAATGTTAGGAGAGGCTTGGATTATGTGGAAGTCTGGAGTTCATTTGTTAATAGAGCTATATACTAGAAATGGGATGCATGTGAACATGGGGGGGGGGGAATAATGCAGGCATCTGAAGAGATTTTGTTCTCTGGGCAAGTTGGGAAAATGTTATGGCAGGGAAACTGATTGAAGGGAGGATGGGGGCAGGGATAGTCACTTGGAAGATGAGAGAGTATGCTATATTACAGTCGAATTCAGTTTTTTTTTTTCGGGGGGGGGGATAACAGTAGGTATAGGAATAGTGATAATGTACTAATTCATTTTCTATATAAATGTAAGGAATATCAGGAATAAAGGGAATGAATTAGTGGCATAAATAGCCTCAATATCCAAAGATTGCTGGACTCAGTGAAATGTTGACAGAAAAGGACACTTTGACCAGGAATAGAAGGGTATAGCATATTTTGTTGGCATGACAGGAAGTATAAATGAGGTGGTGGAGTGTTATGTATGGTAAGTGAATTGTGTCCTCTCAGAGTGGGAAATGTATTAATGATTTTCAGAGTGTGAGGCAGAGGTGGGTAGGATAGGATATTTAGCAGGATGTTGCTATAGGCCAGAAACTTAGAAGATAAAGAGCAGGAGATTATCTTTTTTTGTAATAAGATAACAAGTATTTAAGCAGTTAAGTTTGGCAAGTGCAAAATGAGTGATCATTTTGAGTAATTTTAGCTATAGTAGTAGTATAAACTAGGGAGAAATAGCTTATAGTAATAAGGAAAAGGATTTCTGAAATTGAGGGATAAATGTTTTAGGTAGCAGTGTAGTTGAGGGAACATGAGGTTCAAGAGTTTTGGATTTGGGCTTAACATTAAAGGATCTGATTGTGACCATGTAATTTTGACATGCAGAAGTAGCAAGGAGAAAGAATTTATTTGAAATTATAGCGCAGATGATTACAATAATCCTAATCAACTTGGAGAAGTTTCATGGATGGAAGAGAGATCACTAGTGCATACCATATGAAGAAATATTTATTACCACAAAGGCAAGTTGCATACCTCAAGTAAGAAAGCTAACACATTTTGGTGTAAAGTGGATGACTGATAAGCAAACAAGAGCTATAGATGAAAAAGAGGACATGGAAAAACTAAAGAGAAGGGTAGAGAAGTTACATGAGGCATATGACTCAAGCCAGGAATGTGATGAGGAAGACAAAACTGGAATACAATAGTTAGCCCTGTGATCCAAGGAAAATCCTAAGGTACTCTGGATGTCAGTAAGGCAGTGAGAATGGATGGGATTTTGCCATGTGCTAAGGAACTGACAGCTTCATTGACCTGGCTTTTCAGTGAAAGTCTGGCTATGGGAAAGGTGCTCAGAGAATGAAAGGAGGATGAAAGAGTGCCATAAAGGTTGACTGAAGATATCAAACTACAGACCAGTTTGTATTTCTTCTGTAGTTAAGGTTTTGAAGAAATTAGTGAGATTGTATACAAAATTGGCAGAACAGAGTGATGTTCTCTGAGGGGGGGGGGCAGCATGGATCGTTAAGACATATTCTCGTTTTAGTAGTCAGATTGTTTTTTGTAATAAGGTAACGAGTGGTTGAAGAAGAAAAGGCATGTGCTACCTTTTGGGGATTTTGCAGATGCATTTAAGAGGGTGCCATATAATAAGCTGAGATCAGAGTTATTAGTGCCAGTGGTATTCCTCTCCAGGAGGATTTGAATAGGCTGGACAGGTGGACAATGGAAATAGGTTTAAAGCAAAGAAAATGTAAAGTTTTGAAATTTGGGGTCCATCAATAAAAAGTTGTATACTCTACTGCGGGTTCGAATCCTGCCGTGGGCATGGATTCGAACCTGCAGTAGAGTATACAACTTTGTGATTGTATATAAGTTTGTGATTGTCTGTGGAAATACTAGTGGTGGTGGTCGGCTATTGATGGTGTAGTTATGGTCAGTTGGTGGATTGAGTGGTGGAAACGGTTGTAGAGCAGGTGCCTTCCCTCGATGAGTCTTTGGACTCCCTGGAGGTGTCAAATAGTAATAATAGTATACTTTGTATTGTGTAAAAGTGCAGTTGAAGTCAGTGCTCTTTATATACAAGTATCCTAGAAATGAAATTTCTAGGGGTGGAAGTTCAACACAAGTCTATGTCATGATCTACCCTGATCATATCCTTCCCCTTTCTATTTTCAACCCCCCCCCCCCGAAATTATACTCTGCCCACCTTTAATAATATAAAAAAAGCCTGGGTTTTTCAAAAAGTTCACATACCCCTTGCCTCACCAATAATTTTCCCACATCTCTCTATCCCCCACATTTTCCACCCCCCCCTCCTCCTTTCAATCATACTTCCTTCCTTTAACAGCAGATGAATGTATATCGCCACACACTGGGATGCCGCTGAATAAGACAGCAACATCCTATAAAGGTATGTCCGAATTATTCCTCCTATATATTTTTCACATATTTGTCTATGTAAAACATCAATAAAAGGGACACTCCTAAACAAAAATAGACTATATAGCCAGAAAAATAATATTTGCTTAGAGGAGTAACATGGGAATTTTCCCAGAAATAATATCTAAAATAAATCAATTAAAAACCAAAATCAAGTATCAGATTCACAGAAATAAGCTACATAACAATAAATAAATAAATAAAATAAAGCAAGAGTATGGTTGTGAATTATCATAATTATAGATTGAACGTCTATCTGAAAACAGATATTCTTTGCATTAATATGCAAACTAACCAGTCCATCTCAAGACACTTGCTCATTAGAAATATAACAAATTAATCAATCATTCAGCTGATTGGTGCTGATGAATTCAGACGTAAATTTATGATACAAATGACTTACTTTGGGTAATGGTTTACTCTTATATTTTATATATTCTGTTTTGTTCTCTAAGATTGTTTTTAATTTCAATTAAACCTGATCTGTACCCATATTATAAATAAAATAAATAAATAAATAACTCAGCCATGCTGGGGAAAGTGTTTTTGGTTGGTTGAGTGGTAAAATGTGTGCTTAAAGATCAAATCTGAATGACTGGGAGGAGACTGCCCCGTAACCTTTAAGGAATGTGGAGAACCAAAGGCCTTTTAACCTGACATCTTACTTTCTCATGGTACACCCTGTTAGGTATCTACCTGGATACTGAACGAACGAATATGGGCTGGAAATTTGGGATTTAGCTGACCAAATTGTATTCTTATTGGCTTAAGCCATAATGCAAACAATGTGACAGAATTTCATACTAGCTGGGACATCACAGGGTTAAACAAGTCCCCCCTCCCCTGTTTTCATGTTAGCTACCACAAATCCCAACTTGACATTTACAGAGTTCAAGATTGGCACCATCATCTTAAGATGTATCATTGAAAAAGAAATGGAACTAGCTGAAGAACTGGATAAGTACCAGATCAATATAATAGGTGTTACCAAAGCAAAGAAGACAAAAAACAGGTGAGATCTTTCTAAGCAACAAGTACAAGATGTTATATTCAAGCAATGATAATCATGGAAAAGGAGTGGCTATAAGTATTCAACAGTTAAACATGAGGATAATTGTCTTGAATGGCATGCAACATCAAGTAGAGTGATATGAGCAAATATATATCTTAATGGGGAACTGGACATTGAGATTTACTTGTGCTTATGGTCCCACAGAAAGTTCTAAGGAAGAGGTTGAGGAATTTTTCAAGGCATATAGAAAAAAGAAAAAGTTGCTCCTTGTTGGAGATCTAAACAGTAGATCTCCAACAAGGAGTAGGAAATGATTACCAAACATATAGAAATGTTATGGGAAAATTTGGAGAAAAGTGTAACGCTAATAATAATGGTATGTACATTCAGGATTAGGATTACTATTCAGTACATGAACTAGTTATTACTGACACCATGTTCCAACATAAAAATGTGCATAAATTCACATGGAGAGAAGATAAAGAAATAAGAAGTCTCATTGACTATATTGTAATTGATAGTGATGTTTTCCCACTAAGGAAAACATCAGGACACTAGAGTATACAGAGGGTTTAAAATTAGATGTGATCACCATTTAGTCTTGAATAGGATAAAATGATTCATTTTGAAACTTTCTTATACACACTATTTTTCAATATGAAATTCAAAGTTGACCAGCTTTCAATTGTGAACTCTAAAAGTGGCCCAACTTTGTAGACCTCAAATACACAAACATTATTCAAGAAAAAATGAAATAGATTGAAAATAAGAACCAAACTTTGGAGATTCAGTAGCAAACCGTGGAAAAAAGAAAAAAAAAAACATTGATTGATTCAGTCAGAGAAGCATGTGATGAGGTTTTCTGCAAGGACAAAACAAATCAGAATTCCATGCTGAACTCAGGAAGTTAAATAGTCAGTCAACGGAAAAGAAGAAAACATAATGAAAGTTTCTGGCAAGTAAGTCTGCCTGTGCTCTGAGAGAATACAGAGAAAAATGTATGAAAGCAAAGCACTGTGTAAAATTAGCTAAACAGATCATGGGAAGACTTTGATAAGATCATAGAATATAAATATCAGGAAGGTGATAAAATATTTTGGAGGCTATCGAAAAAGCTTAGAAATGGGAGAAAAAAAGCTGTAAAAGGAATCAGACATGATAATGGTGACATGAAAACTGAAGATAAAGATATTCTAGATGTCTGGAATGATGATTTTGAAAGACTACTAAATGAAACAAGCATGACAGTAGAAACCCTCAACAAGAATGCAATCAGGAATACATATTAATACTTGAAGGAGAAAAAGCTGTCAAAACGCTGAAATGTGGAAAGGCAGCTGGAGTCAATAATATTTGACCAGAAATGCTCAGATATGGAGGTATAAAAGTTTCACTGTGGCTTCACTGCATAAATTAGAAGGCCTGGTCAAAGGATCAAATTTCAGATGATTGGAGTAGTGTTTTCATAGTACCTATCTATATATAAAAAGGGAAATAAAACTGAATGTGAGACAGAGGATTTTCCCTAATGGCGTTTCTGTTTATGCAAGTATACTTGAGAAAATGCTAAGAAATATTGTGGAAGAAGCTTGGAGATGAACAAGCTGGATGCAGGCTGTTCAACAGCTTCAATCCAGCTTGGAGATAAACATGTTTCACTTCTACAATATTTCTTAGCCTTTTCTCAAGTATACCTATAGGCCAAATAGAGGTTGTCATGATCAAATTTTTACCTGAAGACAAATAGTGGAGAAGTCATGATGATATAACAAGGATCTATATGTAAGTTTGTAGATCAGGAAAAGGCATATGATGACAAGATGCCAAGAGAAAAGATGTTTAAAACTACAATTATATGGTGTAAATGGGAAATTATATCAAGCAATAGTTAATCTATGCTT